>NW_018396404.1:442481-466088 GCF_000003195.3 Sorghum bicolor
TTCCTCAACGGTTTTTGAGCCTGTGGTGCACTCGGCACAAACCATGCACTTATCTTGCACCGAAACTAATTCTATCTCCAACTGCACTGAAGCGAGATTCCATATGATACACTTCATCTAGTAGTTCCATTGGGTGTGTCCAAATTGATTTCTAAGCATATGGTATGTTTCATGCAAACCGTGCACCTATCTTGCATCAAGATTAGACCTATCTCCAAACATACAGAACCAAGATTCCACTTGAGCCTCTTCACCAAGGAGTACCATCGCGTGCATCCAAAATAGTTTCTTAGCCTATGGTGAATTAGGCACAAACCGTGTACCTATCTTGCACCAAAACTAACACTATCTCCAAAGAGACTGAAGTGAGATTCTATATGACACACGTCATCTAGGAGTTCTATTGGGTGCTTCCAAATATATTTCTAAGCATATGGTACGTTCGATGCAATTCGTGCACCTATCTTGCATCAAGATTAGCACTATCTCCAAACAAAGCAAACTAAGCTTCCACTTGAGCCCCTTTACCCAGGAGTATCATCGGGTGCATCCAAAATGGTTTCTTAGCCTATGATGCGTTAGGCACAAATGGTATACCTATCTTGCACCAAAACCAACTCTGTCTCCAAACAGGCCGAAGCGAGATTCTATATGACACATATCAATCTAGGAGTTCTATTGGGGTGTGTCCAAATGGATTTCTTAGCACTTGGTATGTTCTACGCAAACCATGCACCTATGTTGCATCAAGATTAGCACTATCTCCAACACAGATCGAATTGACCTTCCACTTGAGCCTCTTCACCTAGGAGTATTATCCGGTGCTTCCATAATGGTTTCTGAGCCTATGGTGCATTATGTGCAAACCATGCACAAATCTTGCACCTAAACTAACACTGTCTCCAAACATATTGAAGCAAGATTCCATATGACGCAAATGATCTAGGAGTTCTATCAGGTGCGTCCAAATTGATTTGCGAGAATATGGTACGTTCTATGCAAACCGTATACCTGTCTTGCATCAAGATTAGCACTATCTCCAAACAGACCGAACCGAGCTTTCACATGAGCCTCTTCACCTAGGAGTACCATCGAGAACTTCCACAACGATTTCTGAGCCTATGGTGCACTGGGCACAAATCATGCAACTATCTTGCACCGAAACTAATACTATCTCCAACTGGACCAAAGCGAGATTCCATATGATACACTTCATCTAGTAGTTCCATCGGGTTTGTCCAAATTGATTTATGAGCATATGGTATGTTCCATGCAAACCGTGCACCTATCTTGCATCAAGATTAGAACTATCTCCAAACAGACAGAACCAAGATTCCACTTGAGCCTCTTCACCAAGGGGTACCATCGTGTGCGTCCAAAATAGTTTCTTAGCCTATGGTGCATTAGGCACAAACCGTGTACCTATCTTGCACCGAAACTAACAATATCTCCAAAGAGACCGAAGTGAGATTCTATATGACACACATCATCTAGGAGTTCTATTGGGTGCTTCCAAATATATCTCGAAGCATATGGTACGTTTCATGCAATTCGTGCACCTATCTTGCATCAAGATTAGCACTATCTCCAAACAAAGCAAACTGAGCTTCCACCTGAGCCCCATTACCAAGGAGTATCATCGGGTGCATCCAAAATAGTTTCTTAGCCTATGATGCATTAGGCACAAACTGTGTACCTATCTTGCACCAAAACTAACTGTCTCCAAATAGACCGAAGCGAGATTCCATATGACACATGTCATCTAGGAGTTCTATTGGGGTGCGTCCAAATGAATTTCTTAGCTTATGTTATGTTCCATGCAAACCATGCACCTATCTTGCATCAAGATTAGCACAATCTCCAAATAGATCGAACTGACCTTCCACTTGAACCTCTTTACCTAGGATTATTATCGGGTGCTTCCTTAATGGTTTCCGAGCCTATGGTGCATTATGCGCAAACCATGCACCAATCTTGCACCGAAACTAACACTGTCTCCAAACAGATTGAAGCAAGATTCCATATGACACACATGATCTAGGAGTTCTATCGGGTGCGTCCGAATTGATTTCCGAGAATATGGTATGTTCCATGCAAACCATACACCTATCTTGCATCAAGATTTGCACTATCTTTAAACAGACCGAACCGAGCTTTCACTTGAGCTTCTTGACCTAGGAGTACCATCGGGAAGTTCCACAACGGTTTCTGAGCCTATGGTGCACTGGGCACAAACCATGCAACTATCTTGCACCGAAACTAACATTGTCTCCAACTGGACAGAAGGGAGATTCCATATGATACACTTCATCTAGTAGTTCCATCGGGTGCATCTACAGTTCCATCGGGTGTGTCCAAATTGATTTCTAAGCATATGGTATGTTCCATGCAAACCGTGCACCTATCTTGCATCAAAATTAGAACTATCTCCAAACAGACAGAACCAAGATTCCACATGAGCCTCTTCACCAAGGAGTACCATCGCATGCGTCCAAAACAGTTTCTTAGCCTATGTTCCACGCAAACCGTGCTCCTATCTTGCATCAAGATTAGCACTATCTCGAAACAGACCATACCGAGCTTCCATTTGAGCCTATTCTCCTAGGAGTACCATCGGGTGCATCCAAAATGGTTTCTTAGCCTATGGTGCATTAGGCACAAACCGTACACCTATCTTGCACCAAAACTAACACTGTCTCCAAATGGACCGAAGGGAGATTCCATATGACACACGTCATCAAGGAGTTCTATCGGGTGCGTCCAAATTGATTTCTAAGTAAATGGTATGTACCATGCAAACCGTGCACCTATTTTACATCAAGATTAGCACTATCTCCAAACAGACCAAACTAAGCTTCCACTTGAGCCTCTTCACCTAGGAGTACCCTCAGGTGTGTCCAAAATGATTTTGGAGCCTATGGTTCATTTGGTGCAAACCGTGCAGTGCACCTTTATTACACCAAAACTAACATTGTCTCTAAATAGACCGAAGCGAGACTCCATATGACACACATTATCTAAGAGTTTCATTGGGTGCATCTAAATTGATTTCCAAGCCTATGGTAGTTTCCATACAAACCGTGCACCTATCTTGCATCAAGATTAGCACAACCTCAAAACACACCGAACCAAGCTTGCACTTGTGCCTCTTCACCTAGGAGTATCATTCGGTGCTTCCACAATAACTTATGAGATTATGGTGCATTAGGCGTAAACCGTGCACCTATCTTCTACCGAAACTAACATTGTCTCCAAATGGACCGAAGCGAGATTACATATGACACATGTCATCTAGGAGTTCCATCGGGTGCGACCAAATTGATTTCCGAGAATATGGTACGTTCCAAGCAAACCATACACCTATCTTGCATCGAGATTAGCACTATCTCCAAACAGACCGAACCGAGCTTTCACTTCAGCCTCTTCACCTAGGAGTACCATCGAGAACTTCCTCAACGGTTTTTGAGCCTGTGGTGCACTCGGCACAAACCATGCACTTATCTTGCACCGAAACTAATTCTATCTCCAACTGCACTGAAGCGAGATTCCATATGATACACTTCATCTAGTAGTTCCATTGGGTGTGTCCAAATTGATTTCTAAGCATATGGTATGTTTCATGCAAACCGTGCACCTATCTTCTACCGAAACTAACATTGTCTCCAAATGGACCGAAGCGAGATTACATATGACACATGTCATCTAGGAGTTCCATCGGGTGCGACCAAATTGATTTCCTAGCATATGGTATGTTCCATGCAAACCGTGCAACTATCTTGTATCAAGATTTGCATTGTCTCCAAATAGACAAAACCGAGCTTTCATTTGAGCCTCTTCACCTAGGAGTACTATTGAGTGCATCAAAAATGGTTTCTTAGACTATCGTGCATTAGGTGCAAACCATGCACCTATGTTGCATCGAAACTAACACAATATCCAAAGGGACCAAAGTGAGATTCCATATGACACACATCATCTAGGAGTTCTATCGGGTGCATCCAAATTGATTTTCGAGTATATGGTACGTTCCATGCAAACCATGCACCTATCTTGCATGAATATTAGCACTATCTCCAAACAGACCGAACCGAGCTTTCACTTGAGCCTCTTCACCATGATGTACCATCGGGAGCTTCCACAACGGTTTTTTGAGCCTATGGTGCATTAGGTGCAAACCGTGCACCTATCTTGCACCAAAACAAACACTATCTCTAAGTGGACTGAAATGAGATTCCATATGACACACGTCATCTAGGAGTTCCATTAGGTGCGTCAAAATTGATTTCTAATCATATGTTACATTCCATGCAAACCGTGCACCTATCTTGCATCAAGATTAGCACTATCTCAAAACAGATCAAACCAAGCTTCCACTTGAGCCCCTTTACCTAGGAGTACCATTAGGTGTGTCCAAAAAGGTTCTTAGCCTATGGTGCATTAGGCGCAAACCATTTACCTATCTTGCACAGAAACTAATATTGTCTCAAAACAGACCAAAGCGAGATTCCATATGACATACATCATCTACTAGTTCCATCGGGTGCGTCCAAATTGATTTCCAGAAATATTCTATGACTATGCAAACCGTGCGCCTATCTTGCATCAAGATTACCACTATCTCCAAATAGACCAAACCGAGCTTCCATTTGAGCCTCTTCACCTAGGAGTACCATCAGGTGCGTCCAAAATGGTTCTTAGCCTATGGTGCACTAGGTGCAAACCGTGCACCTATCTTGCACATAAACTAACATTGTCTCCCAACAGACCGAAGTGAGATTCCATATGACACACGTCATCTACATGTTCCATCGGGTGCATCTAAATTGATTTCCGAGCATATTCTATGTCCATGCAAACCGTGCTCCTATCTTGCATCAAGATTAACACTATCTCCAAATACACCAAACTGTGCTTCCACTTGAGCCTCTTCACCTAGGATTACCATCAAGTGCATCCAAAATGGTTTCTTAGACTACGGTGAATTAGGTGAAAACTGGGCACCTATCTTGCACCAAAACTAACACTATGTCCAAATGAACCGAAGTGTTTCCATGTGACACACATCATCTTGGAGTTCTATCAGGTGTGTCCAAATTTATTTCTGAGCATATGAGCATATGGTATGTTCCACGTAAACCGTGCACCAATCTTGCATCAAGATTAGCACTGTCACCAAATAGACCAAACCGAGCTTCCACTTGAGCCTCTTCACCTAGGAGTACCATCGAGTGCGTCCAAAATGGTTTCTTAGACTATGGTGCATTAGATTTAAACCGTTCACCTATATTGGACGAAAACTAACAATATTTCCAAAGGGACCAAAGCAAGATTCCATATGACACACATCATCTAGTAGTTCCATCAGGTGCATCCAAATTGATTTTCGAGCATATGGTACGTTTCATGCAAACCGTGCACCTATCTTGCACCGAAACTAACACTATCTCTAAGTGGATTGAAATGGCATTCCATATGACACACATCATCTAGGAGTTCCATTGGGTGCGTCCAAATTGATTTTTGAGCATATGTTACGTTCCATGCAAACCTGCACCTATCTTGCATAGAGATTGGCACTATCTCAAAACAGATCAAACCAAGCTTCCACTTGAGCCCCTTTACCTAGGCGTATCATTAGATGTGTCCAAAATGGTTCTTAGCCTATAGTGCACTAGGCGCAAACCGTGCACCTATCTTGCACAGAAACTAACAATGTCTCCAAATAGACCGAAGCAAGATTCCATATGACACACTTCATCCACAAGTTCCATGAGGTGCGTCTAAATTGATTTCCGAGCATATTCTATGTCCATGCAAACCGTGCTCCTATCTTACATCAAGGTTAGCACTATCTCCAAATAGACCAAACTGTGCTTCCACTTGAGCCTCTTCACCTAGGATTACCATCAAGTGTATCCAAAATGGTTTCTTAGATTATGGTGAATTAGGCGTAAAACGTGCACCTATCTTGCACCAAAATTAACACTATGTCCACATGAACCGAAGTGATTCCATATGACACACATCATCTAGGAGTTCTATCGGGTGTGTTCAAATTGATTTCTGAGCATATTGTATGTTCCACGCAAACCGTGCACTAGTCTTGCATCAAGATTGGCACTATCTCCAAATAGACCAAACCAAGCTTCCATTTGAGCCTCTTCACCTAGGAGTACCATCGAGTGCGTCCAAAATGGTTTCTTAGACTATGGTGCATTAGGTGCAAACCGTGCACCTATCTTGCACCGAAACTAACACTATCTCCAAAGTGACCAAACCGAGATTCCATATGACACACATCATCTAGGAGTTCCATTGGGTGCGTCCAAATTGATTTCTGTGCATATGTTACATTCCATGCAAACCTGCACCTTTCTTAAATCAAGATTAACACTATCTCTAAACAAATCAAACCAAGCTTCCACTTGAGCCCCTTTACCTAGGCGTATCATTAGGTGTGTCCAAAATGGTTCTTAGCCTATGGTGCACTAGGCGTAAACCATGCACCTATCTTGCACAGAAACTAACAATGTCTCCAAACAGACCGAAGTGAGATTCCATATGACACACGTCATCTACAAGTTCCATCGGGTTCGCCTAAATATTCTATGTCCATGCAAACCGTACTCCTATCTTGCATCAAGATTAGCACTATCTCTAAATAGACCAAACTGTGCTTCCACTTGAGCCTCTTAACCTAGGATTACCATTAGGTGCATCCAAAATGGTTTCTTAGACTATGGTGAATTAGGCGCAAAACTGGACCTATATTGCACCAAAACTAACACTATGTCCAAATGAACCAAAGTGATTCCATATGACACACATCATTTGGGAGTTCTATCAAGTGTGTCCAAATTGATTTCTGAGCATATGGTATGTTCCACGCAAACTGTGCACCGATCTTGCATCAAGATTAGCAGTATCTCTAAATAGACCAAACCGAGCTTCCACTTGAGCCTCTTCACCTAGGAGTACTATCGAGTGCGTCCAAAATGGTTTCTTAGACTATGGTGCATTAGGTGCAAACCGTGCACCTATCTTGCACCAAAACTAACACTATCTCCAAAGGGACCAAAGCGAGATTCCATATGACACACATCATCTAGGAGTTCCATCGGGTGCATCCAAATTGATTTTCAAGCATATGGTACGTTTCATGCAAACCGCGCACCTATCTTACATGAATATTAGCACTATCTCTAAACAGACCAGACTGAGCATTCACTTGAGCCTCTTCACCCAGGAGTGCCATTGGGTGCTTCCACATCGTTTTCTAAGCCTATAGTGCATTAGGTGCAAACCGTGCACCTATCTTGCACCGAAACTAACACTATCTCTAAGTGGATTGAAATGAGATTCCATATGACACACAGCATCTAGGAGGTCATTAGGTGCGTCCAAATTGATTTCTGAGCATATGTTATGTTCTATGCAAACCGTGCACCTATCTTGCAACAAGATTAGCATTATCTCAAAACAGATCAAACCAAGCTTCTACTTGAGCCCCTTTACCTAGGAGTACCATTAGGTGTGTCCAAAAAGGTTCTTAGCCTATGGTGCATTAGGCAGAAACCATGCACCTATCTTGCATAGAAAGTAACACGATCTCCAAACAGACCGAAGCAAAATTCCATATGACACACGTCATCTACGAGTTCCATCGGGTGCGTCCAAATTGATTTCCGAGCATATTCTATGTCCATGCAAACCGTGCTCCTATCCTGCATCGAGAGTAGCACTATCTCCAAATAGACCAAACCGAGCTTCCACTTGAGCCTCTTCACCTAGGAGTACTATCAGGTGCGTCCAAAATATTTTCTTAGACTATGGTGAATTAGGCGCAAACTTTGCACCTATCTTGCACCGAAACTAACACTATGTCCAAATGAACCAAAGTTAGATTCCATGCAACACACATCATCTGGGAGTTCTATCAGGTGTGTCAAATTTTATTTCTGAGCATATGGTATGTTCCACGCAAACCGTGCACCTATTGTGCATCAAGATTAGCACTATCTCCAAACAGACCAAACTGAGCTTCCATTTGAGCCTCTTCATCTAGGAGTATCATTTGGTGCTTCCACAATAGTTTATGAGCCTATGGTGCATTAGGCGCAAACCGTGCACCTATCTTGCACTGAAACTAACATTGTCTCCAAATGGACCGAAGCGAGATTACATATGACACATGTCATCGAGGAATTCCGTCGGGTGCGTCCAAATTGATTTTCGAGCATATGGTATGTTCCATGCAAACCATGCAACTATCTTTTATCAAGATTAGCACTATCTCTAAACAGACCGGACCGAGCATTTTCACTTGAGCCTCTTCACCTAGGAGTACCATCGGGTGCTTCCACAACGGTTTCTGAGCCTATGGTGTATTAGGCGCAAACCGTGCACCTATCTTGCATAAAACTAACACTATCTCTAAGTGGATTGAAATGAGATTCCATATGACACACATCATCTAGGAGTTCCATCGGGTGCATCCAAATTGATTTTTGAGCATATGTTACGTTCCATGCAAACCTGCACCTATCTTGCATCAAGATTAGCACTATCTCAAAATAGATCAAACCAAGCTTTCACTTGAGCCCCTTTACCTAGGAGTACCATTAGGTGTGTCCAAAATGGTTCTTAGCCTATGGTGCATTAGGCGCAAAACGTGCAGCTATCTTGCACAGAAACGAACACTGTCTCCAAATAGACCAAAGTGAGAATCCATATGACACAAATTATCTAGGAGTCCTATCGGGTGCATCGAAATTGATTTCCGATTATATGGTATGTTCCATGCAAACCGTGCACCTATCTCGCATCAAGATTAGCACTATCTCCAAACCGAGCTTCCACTTGAGCCCCTTTACCTAGGAGCACCATCGTGTGCGTCCTAAATGGTTTCTTAGCCACTAGTGCATTAGGCGCAAACCATGCACCTATCTTGCACCAAAACTAACACTATCTACAAACAGATCAAAGTGAGATTCCATATGACATACGTCATCTAAGAGTTCTATTAGGTGCGTCTAAATTAATTTATGAGCATATGGTAGATTCCATGTAAACCGTGCATCTAACTTGCTTCAAGATTAGCACTATCTTCAAACAGACCAAACCGAGCTTTCACTTGAGCCTCTTCACCTAGGAGTACCATTGGGTGCTTAGACAATGGTTACTGATCCAATGGTGCATTAGTTGCAAACTGTGCACCTATCTTGCAATGAAACTCACACTATCTCCAAACAGACCAAAGCAAGATTCCATATGACACACGGCATTTAGAAGAACCATTGGGTACGTCCAAAATGACTTCCCAGCATATGGTACGTTCCATGCAAACCGTGCACCTACATTACATCAAGATTAGCACTATCTCCAAACCGAGCGTCCACTTGAGCCCCTTTACCTAGGAGTACCATCGCGTGCGTCCAAAATGTATCTATCTTGCACCAAAACTAGCACTATCTCCAAAGAGATCGAAGTGAGATTCTATATGACACACATCATCTAGGAGTTCCATTGGGTGCTTCCAAATAGATTTCTAAGCATATGGTATATTCCATGCAATTCATGCTATCTTGCATCAAGATTAGTACTATCTCCAAACAAACCAAACTGAGCTTCCACTTGAGAGCCTTTACCTAGGACTATCATTGGGTGCATCCAAAATGGTTTCTTAGCCTTTGATGCATTAGGCGCAAACCGTGTACCCATCTTGCACCAAAACTATTAATTGTCTCCAAATGGACTGAAGGGAGATTTTGTATGACACATGTCATCTAATAGTTCTATCGGGTATGTCCAAATGGATTTTTGAGCTTATGGTACCTTCCATGCAAACCGTGCACCTATCTTGCATCATGATTAGCACTATCTCCAAACAGATCGAACCAAGCTTCCATTTGAGCCTCCTCACCTAGGAGTATCATCGGATGCTTCCACAATGGTTCTGAGCCTATGGTGCATTATGCGCAAACCGTGCACCAATCTTGCACCTAAACTAACACTGTCTCCAAACAGACCGATGCAAGATTCCATATGACACACATCATCTAGGAGTTCTATGGGGTGCATCCAAATTGTTTTTCAAGAATATGGTACATTCCATGCAAACCTTTAACCTATCTTGCATCAAGATTAGCATTATCTCCAAACAGACCGAATGGAGCTTTCATTTGAGCCTCTTCACCTAGGAGTACCATCGGGAACTTCCACAATGGTTTCTAAGCCTATGGTGCACTGGGCGCAAATCATGCACCTATCTTGCACCAAAACAAATACTATCTCCAACTAGACTGTGGCAGAACCTCCTGAATTAAGTGGCCCACATGCACCTATCATTGTCTCAAAGACTTCTGATCGGCGTGCACGAGTTCCAAATGACTCAAGAAGTCTGTCGGGTGTCCTCGGGAAACCCGAATCATCCACGTTTTAACTCATACAGGATCAACATGGAGTTACCACAACATTACAACATTTGTTACAAAAATAACTTACATCAGAGTGCGGAAGATTTATAACTTAATTTACAACATATGATGAAGTATAAACTTAACTAAATTTCCAAAAGGTGTATAGAGTAGCGGAAGCATCTTAGGTGAAGCTTCTAAGGTAGAAGAGGTGGATAAATCATGTCGCGCCCACCGACATGACCTCCATTAGCAGTCTAAGTCAGCACCTGCAACAGGGGTTATAAAACCCTGAGTACAAAAGTACTCAACAAGACTTAACCGACTAGAAAAGAGGTGAAGACTCAGGTATGCAGGCTATAGGGATTCAAGGTAAAGCTTTATCAAGATAAAGCATTTATTTTGCATAAAAGCTTACTAAGATTAAACCTACTTTCAAGTTTTAACTCAAGGTTATCATTTATGACTAACCAAAACTATTATCAAACTTGCATAAGCATACCACATCTTTCTTATACCAAAGATTCACTTGTTACTACGATGATGGTACGAGGATTGAGGCTCCATATCCGAGGAAACACGGCGATTCGAATCGATTAAACCCAGCTGGGGATTCAGTACCACACGACATATGTAGAACTTAATCTTGCATATGTCAACCTTTTCTATAGATCCTCCCATACAAGAACGGGTCCAGCGTCACCCGAGAGTACAGTACACCACCATCCTACAGCCAATCTAGATGTTTCCCGGTCATCTCAGATCCGTAAGGTGGGTACACGCTACTCTCGCCATCTTTCCACTCCCAGTACGCGGTTAGCCGTTCTCAAGTATCGGAATAGCTATAGGTAAGGCTTACCAGCGCATGTGGGCTGTACTCAAAGGTCTCAATCACAACAGGCCAATCAACGGTACGGTCCTTAATCGACTCAGTTGGAGACACTACTTTAAGACTCCATTCTTAAAGCAAGTCCACCGACCGGTCTCAAGTTTAAACATTATTAACCATAAAAGTATTCCACAACGACCCTTCAAACGTTCTCATTTGAAAACTTATCTAATAAGCAGGGCTAAGCATACTAAGCATTTTCATAAAGCAGGTATCAAGGTTAATATGGAAATCATCAAGGTAGATAATGCAGCAAATAGGATTCATTCAACCCCTATTCACCTAATGCATCATATTAACTCAAGTGATATAAATAACTTTATGAAAATACAAGGATAGGGTTTAATGTCCGGGGCTTGCCTTGGCCGGAAGGGAAGTCCGACAACTCAGCAAAACCAGATGGATCCACAAACTCGGAAGCAACCCACTGAGGATCAGATTCCTCCGGAGCGTAGTCTACACGTAGAAGTGCATATGCATGATCAATGAGATGCTCATGACATGATAAAGACAGGTTACATGTTCTTGGATGATAACAACAAACATAACTACCTCGAGTACAACTTACCTTCATGGTATAGAAACAAACTAATCTAGCTATCAAAGCATAGATTACTACTAAACAAATTTTATCATCTTCATTAAGCAAGGTTGTATAGATCTCATGCCAAGTAACCACTAGTTGTCAATCAATCCCAAAGATCAATCAAAACCTAAAATGATTAGGCTTTCTATTTATCTTAATCAATTCTTAATTAAATATTAATGGTAATAATTAAGTATTAACATCAAACAATAATTAAGTGCCAAAGGTCATTGAAAGATAATGACCTCAGGTCATCACACAATCCCAAAAGCACTCAAATTCTAGTTTGGAAATTAAGCAATTCATTATTTAAGTAAAGGCTAGCTAAAAACAAACAACTCTATTTGCACACATAACCAGGACAGCAGCATATACACAACTTCATTCAACCATAATTAGAGATCCAAACATCCAATAAAGGTGATATTAGACTTTCTGGAAAGCTTAGATAATTTTCTACAACTTTGTTATTATCTTCGAGAACTGATTTAAAAGATAAAATGGCCAAACAGCATGAATAAACAATTCTGTCCAGACCTTGGACAGAATCAGACATTAAGCTTCATACATCTATAACCAGAGTTCTAGATCACCAAAATTCATGATCCATAACATTTTGGAAAGCTTATGAAAATTACTACAATTCATCTTTTATCATGAAAGCATAATTCATAAGTTTAATAGGTTGAAATTGCACAACTACAGAAACTGATCCAGGATTTGACAGAAAGAAACCATTTCTGAAACTTAAATTTAAACAGGCATAACTCAGAAACTATAGGGCCAAATGCCACCAAAATTTAACACCAGCTAGATACATGAATTCTATACAACTTTGTTATAGACAAGTTTCACATCCAACATTATCTTCCTAGAGCAATTCATAAGGTTCCAGAAACTGTCCAGAAATCACTAATAATTTAATTATAGACAAATAACATTTCATTTATGTTCCAAACTTGGACCTAGGAAAAAAACTAGCTTACCAACAGTTGAAATACATCAAAGAAATACTAGAAAACATCATGGCCATCCCTAAATAAATTCCTTTCATGTCTTTATTAATTTATTTAGGTAAATAGACAAAGTAATAACCATATATCAAAAGTACACAGTAAATTCTGAGAAAACTACAGCAGCTCATATATGCTCTCCAAAGTCTACTGTATAAATTTCATGCCATTTGAATAAGTATAGCAATTTCCATGAAAAAGATAAATTTCCATCACAAGGAAGCATGTAACAACAAGATAAATAAGAAACTCGACATTTTCTACAAACACATAGCTAAATTATGTATTTGTATGATATAAAGACCTCATATAAAGGCAGAGGAACCATATTTTACATTTATTTATTTTTAGTTTAATTTTAAACTATTTAATAAGCACTAAACAAGATAAATTAATAACTTAACCATATATCATCTACTGAACATGAAATTTTTACTGCAACACTCACATAACATCATGAGAACACCATAAAAATTTCATGGAAATAGGAGCTATACATAATGAGATATGAATTTCTCCTTTTTAAACATAATTAAAAGGCATAAATCATAACCAATTATTTTACTACAAAACATGGTCAGTTTCATATTTTTAATAAAAACTAGACATCTCAAGGAGCACAACAAAATTTGGTCCACCAAAATTGGAGCTACCAAACTCTAGATATGAATTTTCAAACATTCAACAAAACATCTACAAACAAGTCCTTATAGCACTATTCACCTGAGTCACAGTCTGTGCAATTAGACCCCTGGAGAACTTCCAATTGTTGCGCGTGGTCCCTGGTCGCGATTCCAGATCAGAGGATGTCGGAGAAAACCTGATTTCCGGCCCGTGGACGCTTGTTGGCAGCGACGGAAAGCATTGGGGAGCATCCTGAGGCTCGCGCGCTCGCGCTGGTGTCAGCGGCTTGGCCGGAGAAGGTCTGTGGCCTCCTGGCCACGTGTGCAGGCGGCCATGGCGGAGCTCTGTGAGCGGAAACTGGCTCACGGTTGATCCCGACGAGGGGAGAGAGCACTAGCTGGCCTACCCGATGCGCAAGGATGCTGCGGAGCTGAAGAAGAGATCAACTAGGCTTAGGTGTGATGAGCGAGATAAATTCCGTCGGTGACCCAAGGTCACGGCGGCGGACAGAAAGAGGAGGAGCGAGGGTAAAGCTCTGGCTCCCTTTGGATGAGGATGCCTTCGACTCGTCCATCTCATGGTGACAGCAACCACGCAAGCAGCTGCGTGCCAGCCATGCCCATGGCAACGTGGGGAAGCAGGGGTGCCGGACAGAGTCGCGGTGCTCTGTTCCCAAAGGAGAAGTACTGTAGCATGTCCTTATCTCCCTCTTCCTTATTTACCAAATTACTTTTTATTTTGTGTAAAAACTCAGAAAACTACCAAAACAAGAAATGTGCAGCACCAAATTTACTACAACATTCCTTTAAGGCTCAAATTCAGATTTTGAAAGTAAGGTGATGAATTTAATCAAAACAGTTTGAATTTCAAATTCCAATTTGGGGAAAATTCCAATTTGAATTGGGGCAGAATAGAAATTCCAAAATTACTTTTGATTTTCCAAAACAACTTGAAAAATTCCCAACATGAAAGTTGTTTAAATTTTTGAGATCTACAACTTTTATGTTGGCCACTTTTCAAGATTTCAAATAGATTTTGAATTGGGGATTCAAATTGGAAAAGGGGACAATTTCTGGAAATCTGTATTTTCAAAATTACTTTGGATTTTGTACTGAAACTTCAAAAACTCAAAACACCAAAGTTGTACATATTGACAGGATCTACAACTTTGCTTTTGAACTCAACCTCAAATTTTACTTAGTTTTCAAATTGCACCAAAGGGGGCAAAAACCGGGGTTGAAATTAGGGGTTTTTCTTAGCTATTCCCTTACCACCCTCCTTAGCTAGGGATTAAACAACTATCACAAGCATCACTTCACAAGATAAACACACTTTAATTCCCTAAGCACAATCAACCAAAATAAACTTATTTTAAGTTGATGCATAATGATGTGCTCAACAAATATGCTTTGAAATGCTTATGATGACATGATCCAGTTTTAGTGTTCGTAACATCAGGGATGTTACATAGACCGAAGCGAGATTCCATATGACACACTTCATCTAGTAGTTCATCAAGTGCTTATAGCAGTTCTATCTGGTGTGTCCAAATTGATTTCTAAGCATATGGTACATTCCATGCAAACTGTGCACCTGTCTTGCATCAAGATTAGAACTATCTCCAAACAGACCGAACCAAGCTTCCACTTGAGCCTCTTCACCAAGGAGTACCATCGGGTGCGTCCAAAATGGTTTCTTAGATTATGGTGCATTACTTGCAAATTGTGCACCTATCTTACATCAAAACTAACACTATCTCCAAATGGACCGAAGCAAGATTCCATATGACACAAATCATCTAGGAGTTCGATCGGGTGTCCAAATTGATTTCCGAGCATATGATATGTTCCACGCAAACCATGCACCTATCTTGCCTTAAGATTAGCAATATCTCGAATCAAACCAAACCAAGCATTCACTTGAGCCTCTTCACCTAGAAGTACCATAGGGTGCTTGAAAGGTCCTTGTTTGGTTTTGGTAGTTGAGTGACAACTTAGGTGAACTAATAGTGTTTATGTGAGATACATAGGAGATTTGTCCACAGGTGATGATATGATGATGGAGGAGCTCATTGCATATGAGACATGACATGGAGTCATATGACCAAGGTGGAGAAGATCAAGATGAGGCTTGGCTCGCTGGACCGGTTGCAAGAGTGAAGGGCAAGTCGGAGGCTTTGAAGCGAGGGACCACATGTGACGGTGAAGCTTGAGCAAGACTTGGCGCCGATGGACTGAGGCAACGGTGAAGAGCAAGTGAGGTCAAGATCGATGAACCAATACGGTCACGTGATGATATGAAGTGGATCATATCATTTGGTGATTGGTTGGTGCATGTGTTGCATCAACATTGGAGGAGATGGAATGGAAAGCGCAAGGCAAAGGTATAACCTAGGGCTTTTCCATTTCACCGGTCATAGGTGTGTAGAGAAGTTTATGACCGGATTTAGGATAGATGGCCGTACTATCAAGAGGGGCAAACTTGTTTGCATATCGGTCATCTAGTGCCACTTGAGCAATCTAACTTTGTATACGTGTTAGGATCGAGTGGCGTGGCAAGTTGAGAGGCTAACTCCTTTGGGAAAATGTTTGTGAAAATGCTAACACACTTGCACATGGAGGTGTACACTTGGTGGTGTTGGCACATTTACAAAAGAGGTGGAGTTCCTAGGGTTGAGAGGGGTTTGGGTTCCTCTCTCCCTCCCGCCGAGCTTGCGAGGCGAGATTCGGCGCTTTTGAGAAAATTAAGTGCATATTTTATATTGCGCCGGTGGGAATTTTAGAGAAGTCGCGGGAGTGACGCACTGCGTGGAGGCACCGGACGCTGGCCTTTAGCGTCCGGTGTATTGTCGGGTCTGTCCAGAGTGCACCGGACGCACCGGAGGTGAGTCCGGTGCTCAACGTCCGGTGTGCAGGAGGTTTGGTGACCCTCTTTGCGCTTGAGTCCGGTGAGCACCGGACGTTCAGGGTGCGTCCGGTGGCTCGCGTCCGGTGATCCTGCGCGTTTTCAGACCTCTCTGAGTTTAGGACCGGTGGCAACTTGCTCAGCGCCCGGTGGCTCGCGTCCGGTGACCCTGCGAGTTTGCGGAGCTCTCTGCGCACGAGTCCGGTGTGCACCGGACGCGTCCGGTGTGACGTAGCAGAGTGTCCAGTGGTGCTGTGCAGGCGCGCGTGCGCAGTAGCCGTTGGCAGCAATGGTCGAGTTCAAATGGCTAGTGACACGTGGCTGACGCTTGAGCACCGGACGCTAGGAGTTGAGCGTCCGGTGGCTCCCTGTGAGCGTCCGGTGCCCTCGTGTTTTGCCCAGTGAAGGGGCAACAGCTAGTTTAGCCCTTGGGGCTATAAATAGAAGTGGTGGCCAGCCTTGGCTGGCAGAGAGCACCCTTGGGACTTAGTGTCCATGCTTGGGGAGTGCTAGAAAAGCCTCTAACTCACTTGTGCTTGCAAGAGTGCGAATCAGTAGCGAGTGAGTGATTCTAGTGCGTTGCATTGAGAGATTGCATCGAGTGGCCCTAGGTGTTCGTGTTGCAAGCCGGTGGTGCTTGTTACTCTTGGAGGTTGCCACCTCCTAGACGGCTTGGTGGCTTGTGACTCTGTCGAAGCACGCAAGGAGATTGTGCGGTGCTTCGGAGAAGAGATTGTGAGGGGTACGGTGCTCAACCCGCGGGGATCACGAAGAGCAACTCTAGTTGAGCGAGACATGAAGAGCGACAAGTGGTCCGGCCGGGTCAAGTGCTAGAGCTTGTGGTAAGCACTCCATGTGGGAGAGTGTGACTTGCGGGTCACCACTAGCAAGAGGACCGGCGGCAACCTTGGAGCTTGTGTCAACGGGGACGTAGCTTGGTGGCAACCAAGTGAACCTCGGAAGAAAATCATCGTGTCAACTTTGTTCTTCCCGTTGGTTTGCAAGTCCCTAACACAAGCTTGTTCTTACTTTCATATACTTGTGCTTGTGTAGTTGCTCTTGTAATTAGTTAGCTTGTGTAGCTTGCTAGTTACCTTCTTGCTTGTGTAGCTAGAAGTAGTTCCCTTGCGTGACTAATTTGGTTTGTGTAACCTTGTTAGTCACATTGCTTAGTTTGTGTAGCTAAGTACTTTTGCGCTCTCTAATTTGGCATTGGTTGCCTTGTTGTTGAGCTTTGCTAGTGAGCTTAGGAGCTTTGTGCTTTTGCTTACTAGTTGTGTAGAAGCTCCCCGGTTTGCAAAGTACTAGTGGCATAGGTTTGTGTGACATTGCTCCTAGAATTGGTTAGGCGAGCTCTTGCTAAGGTTGCACCTTGTTTGCTTGTTTAGGATCTTTTACAAGGTGATAGAGAACTTAGATTGAGGGGCGTAGTCTTGGCTAGACCGATAGTTTTAATTTTGCATTTGTTTCGGTTAGCCGGCGTAATAATTTTTAGAAAGGACTATTCACCCCCCTCTAGTCCGCCATCTTGACCCTTCAAGTGGTATCAAAGCTAGGTCTCTCATTTGTGGTCTTCACCGACCCGAGAGGATGACGGCTTATGGGCTAGATGTTGAGTGTCCACACATTTTTGATGGCACACACTTTGCACAGTGGAGAAATTGGATGACATGCAATTTTAAGTATATTTCTCCTCAAATGTGGTGGATGGTAGATGTAGGCTTTTCTCAAGTGTTGGATGAAGAGAATCTAACTCAAGCACAAGAGAAATGTCTACATCTCGACTACCAAGCTACTAACATCTTCTATTCATCCATGAAAGATAACATATTTGGTGAGATCATGGATATAAAGGCCTTGTTTAGTTCGTGAAGTATTTTGCAAAAAAGCCAAAAACCCAATACCTTGAGACTCCCACCAAAATCTTTTGGTTTTGGTGTTCACTTGCCAAAAAATTTAGCAAAACTTTTCAGATTCCCTTCACATCGAATCTTGCGGCACATGTGCAGAGCATTAAATATAGATAAAAAATAACTAATTGCATAGTTTATATGTAATTTGCGATACGAATCTTTTGAGTCTAATTATTCCATTATTGGATAATATTTGTCAAATACAAACGAAAGTGCTACCATATCCATTTTGCAAAAAATTTTGGAACTAAACAAGACCGATATTTTGCAAAAAGTTTAGGGCCAAAATATTTTGGACATATTTACTTCCAAAATGCAAAATAGCAAAATTTTTTGCATTTGACCCAAAATATTTTGGAACTAAACAAGGCCAAAGTCCTTTCATGAGATTTGGAGTTATCTCAATGAGAAATATAGGGCGATCACCAAAGAAGATGATGTGCCAAAGGTGGATGCACGTGAAGATGTTGAGCACGACCACAACATGGTGGTTGTGGAGGATTGCTCCCTCATGGTCAAGCGAGGATGAAGATGATGGCTATGAGAGTGATGCTTCTACAAGCTCATCCACTTCATCACATTCCTCCATGTCTCACGGTGACGACAAGGTATCTATTGGAGATGTGATTGTTGATTGTGATGATCCAAATTTTGAGCTTGTATGTAGACTCACCAAAGCTTTAAGAAATGAGATGGCTAAAACAAGTAAATTGAGAAATGAAAACTCATTTCTAAAGACCATATGTGAACAACAAAAGCATCTACTTTATGTTACTACTTGTTCACATGAGGAGCTAAAATTGGTTCATGAGGAACTTTGTGTTACTCATGATAACTTGGTAAAACATCATGCATTTCTCACTAAGAAGATTTCTAATGAAGAAATTAAAACTAGTGAGAGCTCATCACTTGGGTCAAATGATCAGTCACATATTATTACTAACCCTTGTGATGTAGGCAAGAAGCATGTATCCACCTCTTGCCATGATTTACTATCTATGCCATGTTCTTCAGATATAGATGCTTGTTCTACTTCTATGTCTTGTGAGACTAACCTTTTGAAGGAGAACAATAAGCTCAATGAACAAGTGAAGAACTTGAGCAACAAGCTAGAGAGGTGCTATAATTCAAAAGTCACCTTTGAGCATATATTGAAGACTCAAAGAATCTATGGTGACAAGTGTGGCCTTGGCTTCAAAGAAAAGATGACAAAGGGCAAAAGAAAGCAAGAAAAGGGAAATCTTTCTCATTTCATGTGCTATCGGTGCCATGAAGTGGGACATCTTGCCAATGGTTGCCCAAACAAAGAGAAGCTCAAGAAGATAAAAGAAGAAGAGAGGATAAAGCATGTCAAGTGCTTCAAGTGTCGCACTTGGGGTCATCTCACCTCAATGTGCCCAACCAAGCAATTGGTGAAGCAACAAGTAAAGCCTCAATCTAAGCCACAAGTTGAGCAAGAAAAGAAGCCCAAAGCTCAAGTCAAGTTCAACCATCACGGTGACTTGATGAAGAAGAAGAAGAAGAAAACAAGAAGGGGTGGAAGAGCAAGGCATCCAATGCAAATCCAAGATGCCAAGATCATGAGCAAGAATCAAGACAAGAAGAAAGCTTATGCTCACATCATGTGTTTTGAGTGCAAGAATGAGGGACACTTTGCCTCGAGGTGTCCTACCAAGCTTGAGAAGAAGGCTCAAGCAACCCTCAAGAAGCAAGGCAATGAGAAGCAACACATGAGCAAGGAAGAAAAGGCTCAATCAAAGAGAAGTTGCTACTTATGCCGGGAAAGGGGACACATGGCTCATTCATGTCCCCTAGGTAATAGTTCTAAGCCTATTTCAATTGATAACCATAATATGCTTAGAAAGGATGGTGATGGTACCTCTATGGTTGCTATTGCAAAACATCCCGCTATTCATACTAAGGCATCGCCTAAGTATGTTGCTCCTAACTTGAGAGGACCCAAACTAGTTTGGGTACCATCAAAAGGTGGATGATTGTTTAGGTACCATTAGCATTGGAGACTTGATTCAATTGATCCTTTTTCATCATATGATTGAGTTAAGTATTGAAACCTAGTGCTCAACCAAACCCAATGCCATGACAAGATAGTGAAGTCCAAATGTGCTATAATATACAAGTGTCACATTCAAGTTGTGGTGATTTATTGGATTATTTGATGGCTTGCAAATACATGAGTTGAAGCTTGCAAATTGGATGATCATAAGCTAACCAAGGTATATCTTTGTTGATCACATTCATTTGGGTGCATATGAGTTGATTGAATTGGATATATATGCAATGTTGCTTGCTATAAGATGGAATGGATTAAATGGTTAGCAATCAAGTTTGGATTGATTTGAGTTGAATAAATTCATGAGATGACTTTTAGTAAGTGGATTGAATTGATATATGTCTTATGAGAGTATTCAATCAAGTCGATTTCAAGTTTGGTTCAATTTGAACAAGTATAGGTCAATTACTTGAAATCTGCCAAATATTGAAAACCTGAGCTAGCAAATATCAAGTCTGAGTTTGAGTGACAAAATCTATTTGGAATGGCTTGAAATTTGGTATGCATGCTGTGCACTTATCATAGAAGATGCTGTAAAAATCTCATGAAAATTGGATGAGGGATACTTCGGTTTTGGAGTAGATCTTATCAGCTATAGTGCAGCAGTTTTCAGCATGTAGCAGTGGTGGAAGAATTGAAATCTGGTAGCAATCTAGAAGTCAAATGATGCGAACTCGCTAGGGTTTTTGCCCGATCTTTTGATGAGAGATGGGGATAACTCGATTGGTGGATGGAGATGACGTTCACGGCCCGACTACAGCCCTCAAGACCGCGCCTTAGCAACCGATACACCACGTCCAATAGCCTTTACGATCTTGTGGAGCGCGACAACCAGCCCCTAGGGCTCCCGTCCTGCAAGCAATCGAAGAACTAGCAAGAACGAGGAAACAAGCACTGAATTTGCAAGATGAATTGAAGGTTTCAAACTGAATCGTAATCAACAATGGGGTTCCGAAGACAAGGAGACGGGCGGCTGATCCTGCACGCGCGCCTACAAGCAAGTAGCGAAGGCTAAACTTGATCTAAACAAAACCCAGTTGTTCATGGCGGCTCTAGATGTAAATAAATAGAGGGGAGGACGACCAAAGGGGTGCTAGAGTCGTCCTCCAACCCTAGGATGCGTCCCTAATGGACTCAACTTGATACATGGGCCATTGGTCCAAAATAGGGTGACGCAGCACCAAAATAGAAAAAGGTGTCGGCACGAAAACAAGGACTGCGCCCGACTCATAAGCTGCATAGATATGTGGTTGGACCCATTGAAAAGTAGACTTCTTGAGCTTTCCAACAAGTATAGGAACGTCCCAGTTGGAGTCCATATGACGCCGTGGTGATCCATACAAGTTAGAGTTATTTTCGAGTCCGAATCCAACTCCCAAAACGTGTTGGGTTTGGACTCTTTGTTTCCTTGCTTTAGAAGCGACGTGGTAACTTGATAGAGGATGTTGTGGAGGCTTGGACCTGATCTCCAATCACCTTTGTTAAGTTATCACTCTTCCCATATGCAATCAGCCCTTGAAGTTGGTGTTGCGTCAAATTCCGAATGCAGTTGAACCTTCTCTTGCTGATCTTGTCCATTATTCCTGAGCAACACGAAAGTGCACGTGTCTCCATTGTCTAAATATGATTGACAAGAGTTTAAAACTGAACTTACTTGAAGGTTGAGTTGACGGGCACGAGCACGAGTAAGAGGACCAACTGGTGTAGGTGCGGATATATCGATGGTATTGATGTCCTCATCATCAAATGAAGCTCAAATTTTTACAGCTGCTAGATGACTTATTGAATCACATCTCCACCAAATTTTGTGATATTTGGATCTGTACATTGTGAGATATTGATATTTCTTTCAAGGGTACAGAATCTGCCAGAAAAGTGACAATTATTGGATTGATCTAAAGTCACTTCAATTGAAAGGTCCTCAAGTTCGAAACATGTTTACAAGTGTTTGAGGCACCTAAGTTTGGTTTTGAATTGATCTATAAGCAGGACAAGTAATGAGCACAAGGGCATTTGGTTGTGGAATGTACTTAGTGTACACATTTAGTACTCAAATTGAAGATCAAGATCAAACTCAATATGAAGGTAAAGTTTAAGTTCTAGTGAGTATTGATGACAAATTGGTAGAAAGAAAAGGACTTAAACAAGTATAGAAAGAAAAGGACTTAAAAAAGGGGGAATTCATGGTTACTCATCACATTAAGTCCGTCACTTGAATCAATCAATCAAAGCAATTCAAGTAAGTATCAAAAATAGTTCTTTGGAGAGAGGTCACTTCTCCCTATGTGAGGGGCGTGCCGCCCGAGGAGTGGGTAAACCAAGTGTGGTGCTTGGAAAGCTAACATGGAAGTGGTGATCTAAAGGACATTTGAGATGCTTAGTTGAAGCCATCAAAAGGATTGATCAAGAAAGCAAGCTACAACCCAAATGAAAGCTAGTCATGCTATTTCAGGTGATATTCTTAGTAGTTCTCTCATGCAAGCAATGATCAAAAGAAGAAGCAAGCCAACCATAACAAGATAGTGCACTTGATCATAAAGTGGTTTTCCATTCATATGGGTGAAGATTTGATCTATCAATTGGCATTTATAATTGATCTTCACCAAGCTTATTAATTGGACTTCACATTGCTATTGGAGAAATGAATTGGAATCTATGTGACTATCCTCTTCTCCAACATAGCAAAGGTATCATTGTAATGTGCATGTTCATTTCATCCCTTACTAGTATGCGGTTAGTGCATATAGTACATGCTTAATAGGATCATGCATGTCAAATGAAAAGTTTTAAATTCATAAACCTACCACTATTGCTTGAATGATTAGTTGATCTAGTGGTATGTATATGAGTTTGTTCATGCGCTAGTGAACCTAAGTACTTGATCTATTTTGGATTGTTAACAACTAACAAGTACAACATTGGCAAGATAACCCTTAATGTGAGGTGTGAAAAAGCTTGTCATTGGTTCAAACCGGACTTGGAAGCTTAGGCAAATCAACATAGTTCAAGTCAACAATTAGAAGCTCATGATGATTAGAGTACAAGAACAAGACAACAATGCAAATGGTATCTAAATTCAAATGTTTCTTCAATTGGTATCCAACAAATGGTACTCATGATGATAACAAATGTTCAAGATAGCAAACAAGTGGTTCCATACTAGAAGACCTTATTGGTAGAAGAATCCCATAT
>NW_018396404.1:468077-471989 GCF_000003195.3 Sorghum bicolor
ACCGAAGAGCCGGTATCAGGTGCATTAGGCGCAAACAATGCACCTATCTTGCACCAAAATTAATACTGTCTCCAAACAGACCGAAGCGAGATTCTATATAACACACATTATCTAGGAGTAATATCGGGTGCATCAAAATTGATTTCCAAGCATATAGTACGTTCCCTGCAAACCGTGCACCTATCTTGCATCAAGATTAGCACTATCTCCAAACCGAGCTTCCAGTTGAGCCCCTTTACCTAGGAGTACCATCATGTGAGTCCAAAATGTTTCTCAACCTATGGTGCGATAGGCACAAACTGTGTACCTATCTTGCACCAAAACTAACTCTATCTCCAAAGAGAACGAAGTGAGATTCTATATGACACACATCATCTAGATGTTCCACTAGGTGCTTTCAAATAGATTTCTAAGCATATGGTACGTTCCATGCAATTCGTGCACCTTTCTTGCATCAAGATTAGCACTATATCCAAACAAACCAAACTTAGCTTCCACTTGAGCACCTTTACCTAGGAGTATCATCGGGTGCATCGAAAAATGGTTTCTTAGCCTAAGATGCATCAGGCGCAAATCGTGTACCAATCTTGCACCAAAACTAACTATGTCTCCGAACAGACTGAAGCGAGATTCTATATGGCAATCATCTAGGAGTTCTAATGGATTTCATAGCATATGGTACGTTCCTTGCAAACCGTGCACCTATCTTGCATCAAGATTAGCACTATCTCCAAACAGATCGAACCAAGCTTCCACTTGAGCTTTCACCTAGGAGTATCATCGGGTGCTTCCACAATAATTTCCGAGCCTATATAGTGCATTATACGCAAATTGTGCACCAATCTTGCACCAAAACTAACAGTCTCCAAACAGACCGAAGCGAGATTCAATATGACACACATCATCTAGGAGTTCTATCGGGTGCGTCCAAATTGATTTCTGACAATACACTATCTTCAACTGGACCAAAGCGAGATTCTGTATGACACACTTCAGCTAGTAGTTCCATTGGGTGCATCTAGTAGTTCCATCGGGTGTGTCCAAATTGACTACAAAGCATATGGTACGTTCCATGCAAACCGTGAGCCCATCTTGCATCAAGATTAGAACTATCTCCAAACAGACCAAACCAAGCTTACACTTGAGCCACTTCACCAAGGAGTACCACTGGGTGTGTCCAAAATGGTTTCTTAGACTATGGTGCATTAGGTGCAAACCGTGCACCTATCTTGCACCAAAACTAACACTATTTCCAAATGGACCGAAGCAAGATTCCATATGACACACATCGTCTAGGAGTTCTATCGGGTGTGTCCAAATTGATTTCTAAACTTATGGTATCTTCCATGCAAACCGTGCACCTATCTTGCATCAAGATTGGCACTATATCGAAATAGACCAAATCGAGCTTTCACTTGAGTCTCTTCACCTAGGAGTACCATTGGGTGCTTCCACAATGGTTTCTGACCCTATGGTGCATTAGGCGCAAAACGTGCACCTATCTTGCACTAAAACTAACATTTTCTCTAAATAGACCAAAGCGAGACTCCATGTGACACACATCATCTAAGAGTTCTATTGGGTGCGTACAAATTGATTTCTAAGCATATGGTACGTTCCATGCAAACTGTGCACCTATCTTACATCAAGATTAGCACTGTCTCCAAACAGACCGAACCGAGCTTCTACATCGGGTGCTTCCACAATGGTTTCTGAGCCTATGGTGCATTAGGCACAAACCATGCACCTATCTTGCACCAAAACTAACATTGTCTCCAAACGGACCAAAGCGAGATTCTATATGACACACATTATCTAGGAGTTCTATCGGGTGCGTCGAAATTGATTTCTGAGGATATGGTACGTTCCATGCAAACTGTGCACCTATATTGCATCAAGATTAGCACTATCTCCAAACCAAGCTTCCACTTGAGCCCCTTTACCTAGGAGTACATCGCGTGCGTCCTAAATGTTTTCTTAGCCTCTAGTGCATTAGGCGCAAACCGTGCACCTATCTTGCACCAAAACTAACATTATCTCCAAATAGACCGAAGTGAGATTTCATATGACATATGCCATTAAGAGTTCTATTAGTTGTCTCTAAATTAATTTCTGAGCATATGGTACGTTCCATGCAAACCAAGCACCTAGCATGCATCAAGATTAGCACTATCTCCAAACAGACCAAACCGAGCTTCCACTTGAGCCTGTTCACCTAGGAGTATCATCGGGTGCTTCCACAATGCTTTCTAAGCCAATGGTGCATTAGGCGCAAACCGTGCACCTATCTTGCATCGAAACTAACACTGTCTACAAATGTACTGGAGCGAGATTCCATATGACACACATCATCTAGGAGTTCTATTGGGTGCATCCAAATTGATTTCTAACAGATGGTATGTTCCATGTAAACCGTGCATCTATCTTGCTTCAAGATTAGTACTATCTTCAAACGGACCAAACTGAGCTTTCACTTGAGCCTCTTCACCTAGGAGTACCATTGGGTGCTTGGACAATGGTTTCTGATCCTATGGTGCATTAGTTGCAAACCATGCACCTATCTTGCAACGAAACTCACACTGTCTCCAAACAGACCAAAGCGAGATTCCATATGACACACGTCATTTAGGAGATCTATTGGGTGCTTCCAAATTGACTTCCGAGCATATGGTACATTACATGCAAACCATGCACCTACCTTGCATCAAGATTAGCACTATCTCCAAACCGAGCGTCCACTTGAGCCCCTTTACCTAAGAGTGCCATCGCGTGCGTCCAAAATCTAACTATCTTGCACCAAAACTAACACTATCTCCAAAGAGATCGAAGTGAGACTCTATATGATACACGTCATCTAGGAGTTCCATCGGGTGCTTCCAAATAAATTTCTTAGCATATGCTACATTCCATGCAATTCGTGCACCTATCATGCATCAAGATTAGCACTATCTCCAAACCAAGCTTCCACTTGAGCCCCTTTACCTTGGAGTACCATCGCGTGCGTCCAAAATGTGCATTAGGCACAAACTGTGTACCTATCTTGCACCAAAACAAACTATCTCCAAATAGACCGAAGCAAGATTCCATATGACACTTGTCATCTGGGAGTTCTATTAGGTGCGTCTAATTGGATTTCTGAGCATATGGTACGTTCCATGCAAACCATGCACCTATCTTGCATCAAGATTAGCACTATCTCCAAACAGATCGAACCGAGCTTCCACTTGAGCCTCTTCACCTAGGAGTATTATCGGGTGCTTTCACAATGGTTCCTAAGCTTATGGTGCATTATGCGCAAACCGTGCATCAATCTTGCACTTAGACTAACACTAACTCCAAACGGACTGAAGCGAGATTACATATGACACATCATCTAGGAGTTCTATCAAGTGCGTCGAAATTGTTTTCTGAGAATATGCTACGTTCTATGCAAACCGTACACCTATCTTGCATCAAGATTAGCACTATCTCCAAACAGACAGAATCGAGCTTTCACTTGAGCCTCTTCACCTAGGCGTACCATCGGGAACTTCTACAACAGTTTGTGAGCCTATGGTGCACAGGGCATAATCAACGCACCTATCTTGCACCGAAACTAATACTATCTCCAACTAGACTGAACCGAGATTCCATATGACGCACTTCATCTATTAGTTCCATCAGGTGCATCTAGCAGTTCCATCGGGTGTGTCCAAACGGATTTCTAAGCATATGGTACGTTCCATGCAAACCGTGCACCTATCTTGCATCATGATTAGCACTATCTCCAAACAGATCGAACCAAGCTTCCACTTGGGCCTCTTCACCTAGGAGTATCATTGGGTGCTTCCACAATGGTTCTGAGCCTATGGTGCATTATGCGCAAACCGTGCACCAATCTTGCACCTAAACTAACACTATCTCCAAACAAAC
>NW_018396404.1:479004-480491 GCF_000003195.3 Sorghum bicolor
GTTTTTCCAAAACAAAAACTCTACAACTTTGCTTTAATAAGCAAGACCAAATTCCAAATAGAATTTGAATTACAAATTAAAACTTAGTTCTAGGTTTTTAAATAAATTCAATTTGGAAATCTTGTATAAATTCCATTTCTCAAATTCCATAGCTCCAAAATTTACACAAAAATACTCTAAATTCTTCTTACACATAAATCAAACTAGTTTGAATATTTCACATTTTTAGAAGCAAGCATCATATTTTTAGCATAAATAAAACACATGAATAAAGCACATAAAATCATGTTTTGGGATGAATGACATGCTCTTGATGCTATGCTTGATGAGAATGCTTGTGCATGTTGTGATAGGGTTTAAATGCATGCTTAACACCTAGGGTGTTACATGCATGGAACGTACCATATTCTCATAACTCAATTTGGACGCACCCGATAGAACTCCTAGATCATGTGTGTCATATGGAATCTCGCTTCAATCTGTTTGGAGACTGTGTTAGTTTAGGTGCAAGATTGGTGCATGGTTTGCGCATAATGCACCAAAGGCTCAGAAACCATTATGGAAGCACCCGATGATAATCCTAGGTGAAGAGGCTCAAGTGGAAGGTCGGTTCGATCTATTTGGAGATAGTGCTAATCTTGATGCAAGATAGGTGCACGGTTTGCATGGAACACACCATATGGTAAGAAATCCATTTGGACGCACCCCAATAGAACTCCTAGATGACATGTGTCATTTGGAATCTTGCTTCGGTCTGTTTGGAGACAGAGTTAGTTTTGGTGCAAGATAGGTACACAGTTTGCGCCTAATGCATCATAGGCTAAGAAACCATTTTGGATGCACCCGATGATACTCCTGGGTAATGGGGCTCAAGTGGAAGCTCGGTTTGCTTTTGTTTGGAGATAGTGCTAATCTTGATGCAAGATAGGTGCACAAATTGCAAGGAATGTACCATATGCATTGAAATATATTTGGAAGCACCCAATAGAACTCCTAGATGACGTGTGTCATATAGAATCTCACTTCGGTCTCTTTGGAGATAGTGTTAGTTTTGGTGCAAGATAGGTACACGGTTTGTGCCTAATGCACCATAGGCTAAGAAACTATTTTGGACGCACCCGATGGTACTCCATGGTGAAGAGGCTCAAGTGGAATCTTGGTTCTGTCTGTTTGGAGATAGTTCTAATCTTGATGCAAGATAGGTGCACGGTTTGCATGGAACATACCATATGCTTAGAAATCATTTGGACACACCCGATGGAACTACTAAATGAAGTGTATCATATGGAATCTCGCTTCAGTCCAGTTGGAGATAGTATCAGTTTCGGTGCAAGATAATTGCATAGTTTGTGCCCAGTGCACCATAGGCTCAGAAATCGTTGTGGAAGTTCCCGATCGTACTCCTAGGTGAAGATGCTGAAGTGAAAGCTCGATTCGGTCTGTTTGGAGATAGTGCTAATCTTGATGCAAGATTGGTGTACGGTTTG
>NW_018396404.1:490919-495725 GCF_000003195.3 Sorghum bicolor
TGACACACGTCATCTAGGAGTTCTAATGGGTGCTTCCAAATATATTTCTATGCACATGGTACGTTCGATACAATTCGTGCACCTATCTTGCATCAAGTTTAGCACTATCTCCAAACAAAGCAAACTGAGCTTCCACTTAAGCCCCTTTACCTAGGAGTATCATCGGGTGCATCCAAAATGGTTTATTAGCCTATGATGCATTAGGCGCAAACTGTGAAAAAATCTTGCACCAAAACTAACTCTGTCTCCAAACAGACCAAAGCGAGATTCCATATGACACATGTCATCTAGGAGTTCTATTAGGGTGCGTCCAAATGGATTTCTTAGCATATAGTATGTTCCATGCAAACCGTGCACCTATCTTACATCAAGATTAGCACTGTCTCCAAACAGATCGAACCGACCTTCCACTTGAGCCTCTTCACCTAGGATTTTCATCGGGTGCTTCCATAATGGTTTCTGAGCCTATGGTGCATTATGCGCAAACCATGCACCAATTTGCACCTAAACTAACACTGTCTCCAAACAGATTGACGCGAGATTCCATATGACACACATAATCTAGGAGTTCTATCGGGTGCGTCCAAATTGATTTTCGAGAATATGGTACGTTCCATGCAAATCGTACACCAATCTTGCATCAAGATTAGCACTATCTCCAAACAGACCGAACCGAGCTTTCACTTGAGCCTCTTCACCTAGGAGTACCATTGGGAACTTCCACAACGATTTCTGAGCCTATGGTGCACTGGGCACAAACCATGCAACTATCTTGCACCAAAACTAATACTATCTCCAACTGGACCGAATCGAGATTCCATATGATACACTTCATCTAGTAGTTCCATCGAGTGCATCTACAGTTCCATCGAGTTTGTCCAAATTGATTTCTGAGCATATAGTATGTTCCATGCAAACCGTGCACCTATCTTGCATCAAGATTAGAAGTATCTCCAAACAGACAGAACCAAGATTCCACTTGAGCCTCTTCACCAAGGGGTACCATCGTGTGCGTCCAAAATAGTTTCTTAGCCTATGGTGCATTAGGCACAAACCGTGTACCTATCTTGCTTCGAAACTAACACTATCTCCAAAGAGACCGAAGTGAGATTCTATATGACACACGTCATCTAGGAGTTCTATTGGGTGCTTCCAAATATATTTCTAAGCCTATGGTACGTTCCATTCAATTCGTGCACCTATCTTGCATCAAGATTAGCACTATCTCCAAACAAAAGCAAACTGAGCTTCCACTTGAGCCCCTTTACCCAGGAGTATCAACAGATGCATCCAAAATAGTTTCTTAGCCTTTGATGCATTAGGTGCAAACTGTGTAGCTATCTTGCACCAATACTAACTCTGTCTCCAAACAGACCAAAGTGAGATTCCATATAAATTTCATCTAGGAGTTCTACTGGGGTGCCTCCAAATGGATTTCTTAGCATATGGTATGTTCCATGCAAACCGTGCACCTATCTTGCATCAAGATTAGCACTATCTCCAAACAGACCGAACCAAGCTTTCACTTGAGCCTCTTCACCTAGGAGTGTCGACGAAAGCTAGTCGGCAGTCTACCTTGGGGTATACCCACGGTAGTAGTTTATCGGTAGACGGTGCGCAAACTACGAACTCGATGGTGACGCAAGACACGGACAAGCTTTTTATCCAGGTTCGGCCGCCGAGTTGGCGTAATACCTACGTCCTGCGTCTGGTTGTATTGGATTGTGTTGAGAGATAATCTGTCCTAGGGGGTCCCTTGCCCCTCCTTATATAGTCTGGAGGGCAGGGTTACAGATCTAGAAACTAATCCTAGTCGGTTACAATTGCCATGGATAATTCGATATCAATTCCTATTCTAACCGACCAGAAATCCTGCTTGATCTCCACATCTTGTTTCCTTGCGCGGAACTCCAGGTTGTCGGATCAAGCTTTGAACTCGTCTCGTAATGGGCCAAGCCTCCTGGCCCAAGTCCAGTCGTAAGGGTATAGGGGTTTATACCCCCACAGCTAGTCCCCGAGCACCATGTATTATGATGTAACACGCCGTCTTGAGCTTCTTCGATCAGTGAGGCTTGACGTCTTCAGGAAAGTTGCCCGAACAGTTGCAACGGTATTTTGACCAACTCAAAAGACAGTTGATCAACATTGACATCGAAAAAGCAGGTTGTTCGAAGAAAGCATGGTGCTCTAAATTAAAAAAGATTTCTTTCCTGGTGAAGTGTGCTCACTTTACTTTTTTGAAAGGTATAAACATCAAAAAAGCAAGCAAATTCACCGCAAGGTGAAGTGTGCGCACTTAGTCCCCGAGCCTGGTAGTAGGTGACGCAGGCACGTGGTGCCAGGGTCAAAACAAAAGTCCTCAAAGAAATTCTGTAACTGAGATGCATCGCCAGATGCATCGTACCGATGTAGTCCCCGAGCTTGCTGGAAGGCGAAGTATGAGCCTTGTAGCAAGGTCTAAAAAGTTGAATTTACCAGTCTGACTGCAATTGAATAGATTAATCGACCAGTCACCAAGCACCAAGTGCTTTTTAGAATTCTGTGTTGCTGTACTGTACGACCAGTCCCCGAGCATCGAGTGCTCGGTGGTCGGTGCAGTTCTTTAAAGCTTCTAGCTGATAGACTGGGCGACCAGTCCCCGAGCGTCGAGTGCTCGGTGGTCGGTGCAGTCCTTGAAGTTCCGAGCTGATAGACTGGGCGACCAGTCCCCGAGCGTCGAATGCTCGGTGGTCGGCGCAGTCCTTGAAGTTCCGAGCTGATAGACTGGGCGACCAGTCCCCGAGCGTCGAATGCTCGGTGGTCGGCGCAGTCCTTGAAGTTCCGAGCTGATAGACTGGGCGACCAGTCCCCGAGCGTCGAATGCCCGGTGGTCGGTGCAGTCCCCGGATTGTTGACTCTCTGGCGTATGTGTCTTCTTGTTTTTTGAAAAGATCTTTCCAGTTAAAGTTGACGTGACGAGGCCTCCTGACGGGGTGTCAGACGGATGCATGAAAAGTTGCGCCTGGCAACTGTGCAGCCGCCCTTTGCATGGTTTGAGAAAAGGAAACCATCAATTGGTACGAAAAATCCGCCGCATTAATTGTCTATAATCATTGTAAACCGAAACGCCGCATCCGCCGCATGGCCCGCCCACTTCCCGAGAATACGGGAAGTGGGAGAGGTGGAGTTGCGGGCTATAAGAGCCTGATAGTTCCACCTGTACTGCTTACCCTGCCATTGCCTTCAAACCTTCCGCTCTCATCTCCCCCAATCGCCTGCATCTTCCTAACTCAAGCCCACATTCGCACCTCTAATGGCGAAGAGCGACTCCAGGAAGAGGGCCGAACTGATGGCCAAGGAGTGGAAGAAGTCTCGCAGCACCACGAAATCTCTTGGTGACCTCGTCGATATGGGGCTTCTGCACGGCCAGGAGATCGGCGGCTGGAGGGCACCGGAGGGGGAGAGCTACCCCGACCCTCGCGCCGGTGAGATCGTCGTATTTGAAGATTTCATTAAGAGGGGCTTTGGTGTTCCTGTTCATCCTTTTCTTCAAGGTCTTCTTTTATACTATGAGATCGGGATTTGCAATCTGCACCCGAACTCAATTCTCCTCATTTCCACTTTTATCCACCTGTGCGAAGCCTATGTTGGCATAGAGCCGCACTTCGATCTTTTTCGGTATCTTTTCTGCTTGAGGAAGAAGGGAGCAGTTGGAGGCTCCAAGGTTGCAGGTGGAGTATACCTCAACCTTCGTGATGGAATGAAGAATCGCTACCTGCACTGTCCATGGAACACTTCCTTAACCGAATGGTACAGGAAGTGGTTCTACATCAGGGAGGAACCGGGCAGCTCCACATTCTGCGACGTGGGATACATTCCTGAGAAGAGGATGAGCTGGACCGACCGCCCGGAGTTCGACGGTCCAGTGGCGGATCTCATGAAGCTGATCGACTGGTCGCGCCTGGACGGGCTTGGCGTGGTCGGCAACTTCATTTGTCGTCGGGTGATGCCCTGCCAGAAGAGGGTGCACTCGGCGTACGAGTATGCCGGAAGCGTGGACCCGATCAGGATGCGGCCAGAGATCTTGGAGAAAGCGGAGGTACAACAGCTGTTGAACGAGCTGTTTAACTTCGCGGACGGAGGCTTCATCCGTGGCAGTGATCGGGTGCAAGCCTTCAAGTTAGGACGACCAGCACCAAAGGTATGTAGCAGATTATTTTGTTTTAGCATTCGTATATCGTCGGCAGCTGACTCATCTCTGTTGCTTTTGCAGATCGGCGATGTCGACCGGTGCACAGTGTATGTATCACTGGCACCGGGGATGGAAAATCCTGCGGGAGAAGACCCGCCAGAGGAGGACGCTGCTCGGTGTACTCATTACACCAGCAGTGAAGAGGACCAAGCCCGCCCCGTCCCGACCTCCGAGGAGAGGGTAGCGGGGAAGAGGCCATTGCCGGCAGATCCTTTGCCGACACCGGAGCTGCCGGCAGGTCTACCGGCGGAGAGCAGCCAAGCACCGAAGCGTCGTCGGCTCGTGCGGATCGTTGACGACGACGACGACGAGGAGGCTGCGCCGTCGTTGGTCCGACGGCCCCGGGGCCGCCCAGATATTGCGCCGGCCGCTACTGATCGAGTGGCCAGCGATGCCCCTGCACCGCAAGTTGTCGAGATGGGGGCGCAGGTGCCGACCGGCCGGGCGAGGAGGAGGTTCACCGCCACCCACCGTCGATCAGACCTGTAAGTGTTCGACTTACGTATTTTGGACTCCTCTTTGATTTTTTTTTTTGAAATTACACTTTTGTTCCTGATGCTACCGGACACTTGGAT
>NW_018396404.1:495825-527529 GCF_000003195.3 Sorghum bicolor
ATTTGGACGCACCCCAATGGAACTCCTAGATGACATGTGTCATATGGAATCTCGCTTAGGTCTATTTAGAGACAGAGTTAGTTTTGGTGCAAGATAGGTACACAGTTTGCGCCTAATGCATTATAGGCTAAGAAACCATTCTGGATGCACCCGATGATACTCCTGGGTAAAGGGGCTCAAGTGGAAGCTCAGTTTGCTTTTGTTTGGAGATAGTGCTAATCTTGATGCAAGATAGGTGCACGAATTGCATGGAACGTACCATATGCTTCAAAATATATTTGGAAGCACCCAATAGAACTCCTAGATGAAGTGTGTCATATAGAATCTCATCTCACTTCGGTCTCTTTAGAGATAGTGTTAGTTTTGGCGCAAGATAGGTACACGATTTGTGCCTATTGCACCATAGGCTTAGAAACTAATTTCGACGCACACGATGGTACTCCTTGGTGAAGAGGCTCAAGTGGAATCTTGGTTTTGTCTGTTTGGAGATAGTGCTAATCTTGACGCAAGATAGGTGCACGAATTGCATGGAACGTACCACATGCTTCGAAATATATTTGGAAGCAACCAATAGAACTCCTATATGACGTGTGTCATATAGAATCTCACTTCGGTCTCTTTGGACATAGTGTTAGTTTCGGTGCAAGATAGGTGCACGGTTTGTGCCTAATGCACCATAGGCTAAGAAACTATTTTGGACGCACACGATGGTACTCCTTGGTGAAGAGGCTCAAGTGGAATCTTTGTTCTGTCTTTTTGGAGATAGTTCTTATCTTGATGAAGATTGGTGCACGCTTTGCATGGAACATACCATATGCTTAGAAATCAATTTGGACAAACCCGATGGAACTGTAGATGCACCCGATGGAACTACTAAATGAAGAGTATCATATGGAATCTTGCTTCAGTCCAGTTGGAGATAGTATCAGTTTCGGTGCAAGATAAGTGCATGGTTTGTGCCTATTGCAACATAGTCTCAGAAACCGTTGTGGAAGTTCCCGATGGTACTCCTAGGTGAAGAGGATGAAGTGAAAGCTCGGTTCGGTCTGTTTGGAGATAGTGCTAATCTTGAAGCAAGATAGGTGTACGGTTTGCATGGAACATACCACCTTCTTGGAAATCAATTTGGACGCACCCAATAGAACTTCTAGATCATGTGTGTCATATGGAATCTTACTTCAATCTATTTGGAGACTGTGTTAGTTTAGGTGCAAGATAGGTCCATGGTTTGCGCATAATGCACCATAGGCTCGGAAACCATTATGGAAGCACCTGATAATGCTCCTAGGTGAAGAGGCTCAAGTGGAAGGTCAATTCGATCTGTGTTGGAGATAGTGCTAATCTTGATGCAAGATAGGTGCATGGTTTGCATGGAACATACCATATGCTAAGAAATCCATTTGGACGCACCCCAATGGAACTCCTAGATGACATGTGTCATATGGAATCTCGCTTAGGTCTATTTAGAGACAGAGTTAGTTTTGGTGCAAGATAGGTACACAGTTTGCGCCTAATGCATTATAGGCTAAGAAACCATTCTGGATGCACCCGATGATACTCCTGGGTAAAGGGGCTCAAGTGGAAGCTCAGTTTGCTTTTGTTTGGAGATAGTGCTAATCTTGATGCAAGATAGGTGCACGAATTGCATGGAACGTACCATATGCTTCAAAATATATTTGGAAGCACCCAATAGAACTCCTAGATGAAGTGTGTCATATAGAATCTCATCTCACTTCGGTCTCTTTAGAGATAGTGTTAGTTTTGGCGCAAGATAGGTACACGGTTTGTGCCTATTGCACCATAGGCTTAGAAACTAATTTCGACGCACACGATGGTACTCCTTGGTGAAGAGGCTCAAGTGGAATCTTGGTTCTGTCTGTTTGGAGATAGTTCTAATCTTGATGCAAGATAGGTGCACAGTTTGCATGGAACGTAACATATGCTCAGAAATCAATTTGGACAAACTCGATGGAACTGTAGATGCACCCGATGGAACTACTAGATGAAGTGTATCATATGGAATCTCGCTTCGGTCCAGTTGGAGATATTATTAGTTTCGGTGCAAGATAGTTGCATGGTTTGTGCCCAGTGCACTATAGGCTCCGAAATTGTTGTGGAAGTTCCCGATGGTACTCCTACGTGAAGAGGCTCAAGTGAAAGCTTGGTTCGGTCTGTTTGGAGATAGTGCTAATCTTGATGAAAGATAGGTGTACGGTTTGCATGGAACGTACCATATTCTCATAAATCAATTTGGACGCACCCGATAGAACTCATAGATCATGTGTGTCATATGGAATCTCGCTTCAATCTGTTTGGAGACAGTGTTAGTTTAGGTGCAAGATTGGTGCATGGTTTGGGCATAACGCACCATAGGCTCAGAAACCATTATGGAAGCACCCGATGATAATCCTAGGTAAAAAGGCTCAAGTGGAAGGTCGGTTCGATCTGTTTGGAGATAGTGCTAATCTTGATGCAAGATAGGTGCACGGTTTGCATGGAACATACCATATGCTAAGAAATCCATTTGGACGCTCCCCAATAGAACTCCTAGATGACATGTGTCATATAGAATCTCGCTTTGGTCTGTTTAGAGACAGAGTTAGTTTTGGTGCAAGATAGGTACACAGTTTGTGCCTAATGCATCATAGGCTAAAAAACCATTTTGGATGCACCAAATGATACTCCTAGGTAAAGGGGCTCAAGTGGAAGCTCAGTTTGCTTTGTTTGGAGATAGTGCTAATCTTGATGCAAGATAGGTGCCCGAATTGCATCGAACATACCATATGCTTCAAAATATATTTGGAAGCACCCAATAGAACTCCTAGATGACGTGTGTCATATAGAATCTCACTTCGGTCTCTTTGGAGATAGTGTTAGTTTTGGTGCAAGATTAGTACACGATTTGTGCCTAATGCACCATAGGCTAAGAAACTATTTTGGACGCACGCGATGGTACTCCTTGGTGAAGAGGCTCATGTGGAATCTTGGTTCTATCTGTTTGGAGATAGTTCTAATCTTGATGCAAGATAGGTGCACGGTTTGCATGGAACATACCATATGCTCAGAAATCAATTTGGACACAGCCGATGGAACTGTAGATGCACCCGATGGAACTACTAGATGAAGTGTATCATATGGAATCTCGCTTCAGTCCTGTTGGAGATAGTATTAGTTTCGGTAAAAGATAGGTGCATGGTTTGTGCCCAGTGCACCATAGGCTCAGAAACTGTTGTGGAAGTTCCCGATGGTACTCCTAGGTGAAGAGGCTCAAGTGAAAGCTCGGTTCGGTCTGTTTGGAGATAGTGCTAATCTTGATGCAAGATAGGTGTACGGTTTGCATGGAACATACCATATTCTCGGAAATAAATTTGGACGCACCCGAGAGAACTCCTAGATCATGTGTGTCATATGGAATCTCGCTTCAATCTGTTTGGAGACAGTGTTAGTTTAGGTGCAAGATTGGTGCATGGTTTGCGCATAATGCACCAGAGGCTCAGAAACTATTATGGAAGCACCCGATGATAATCCTAGGTGAAGAGGCTCAAGTGGAAGGTCGGTTCGATCTGTTTGGAGATAGTGCTAATCTTGATGCAAGATAGGTGCACGGTTTGCATGGAACATACCTGTGGGGGGATAGACCCCTATACCCTTACGGCTAGACTTGGGCCAGGAGGCTTGGCCCATTACGAGACGAGTTCAAGGCTTGGTCCGACAGCCTGGAGTTTCGCGCAAGGAAGCAAGATGTGGAGATCAAGCAGGATTCTAGTCGGTTAGAATAGGAATTGATATCGAACTATCCATGGCAATTGTAACCGACTAGGATTAGTTTCCAGATCTGTAACCCTGCCCTCCAGACTATATAAGGAGGGGCAAGGGACCCCCATAGGACAGGATATTCTCTCAACACAATCCAATACAACCAGACGCAGGACGTAGGTATTACGCCAACTCGGCGGCCGAACCTGGATAAAAAGCTTGTCCGTGTCTTGCGTCACCATCGAGTTCGTAGTTTGCGCACCGTCTACCGATAAACTACTACCATGGGTATACCCCAAGGTAGACTGCCGACCAGCTTTCGTCGACAGTGGCGCGCCAGGTAGGGGGTGTGCGTGCAACTTTTCCGGCGAACAAGATGGTCACGATCCCAGCTTCCGCGACCGTGCCTGAAGGCCTCACGTTCACCGTTGGCCAGATCACGTGGACGACGTGCAGTGGCGGCCTCACGACCACGGTTTCGAAAGAGACCCAGATCCAATCTGAGATCACGCCGTCTCCGACCACAAACGTGGCGGCACCGAGCGCCCGACCACCGTTCCCGCTCTACAAGGGAAAGAAGATCGACAGCTCGGACCTTCTCCAAGCGCTTGATCGCGCTGACTCCAAGCTACTCGAAGTTTCCCAACTAGTAGACGGAGTTCTGCGTCGACCCGACCAAGCTGCTCCAGCAGATTTTTTCAAATCCCGCCGGCCAACTCGTGTCGCCACACACGAACGGCTGGGAACGTCTCTGACGATAACCTCAACACCCTCAGGACGATCCGTCGAGCTCAAGAAGGAAGATTATCCTTGCGGCCTGAACAACTCGGCCTCTGTTTACTCACAGCACAACCAATCCGTTTTCAGCAAGGCGGGTTGGTCGCCGACAAGGAACGATCGTCACTACGTCAACATGGTGACAATCCGAGAACTACGGGACGGCCAGGTTTCCAGCACCAACTCAAGCACCGGTTCCGTCCCCACCGAGGTTATAAACACCGAAGACGAGGACTACGACCTGGATTTTCCTTCACACCCTCCGGGTTTCAACCGATTCCCGATATTTCCCCCCCGGCGAGGGGATATTGTGTTCAATGTCAGCGCCGACGAACCGGTCGTTGATGGAGAAACAGATGACCAGAGGCAACTCCGCGAACAGCGCAACGCCGATCGCGCCCGACGACGCGCAGACGAGCAACAACAAATGCCACCAAATAATCTCAACGATGCCTTTGACATGGTCGGGGACCAGCCAGTCTACAAAACGCCAAGCGCCAACGTGGCTGTCGCCATGGCTAACCTAGATCGGCTTCCTGATACCCCCGAGTGCCAGGGAGTCCGGACCAGCATCCGAGCACACCTGATCGCTGCAATGGGACAGACAGCCACTCTGCTCAAGAGAGTCCAGGACGTCTCTTATACGGAAGCCGCCTCCGACCAGACTAATCGTAGCCGGGCCTCACCGTCTCCCAGCAGGCGTCACCGCAGCCGCTCCCCCGACAACCGTCGAGGGGACTCACGGCGCGACGATGGTGGTCGGGACGCCGACGGTCGCTGCAAGCAGAACCGCGTATGCGGCCAAGAAGTAAACCAGCACAGGGATCTCCGCCACAACATCCCTCCCAAAGATGCCCGGGACCGCATCAACAGGCGCGCCGCAGAGAGAGCGGTCCACGAAAACCTGCGCCGCATCGAGTACGATGCAACGCACGGTCCTCCGGGCCTAAGACAGTTCTCCTCACACCTCCGCCAGGTCGTGTGGCCCCGCAATTTCAAGCTCGAAAAACTTAAAAAATACGACGGCAAGGAAAATCCAGAGAACTGGATCACCCTCTATGAAATCGCCGTCCGATCAGCGGCAGGGGATGAGCACGTCATGGCTAACTACTTCCCCGTAGTCCTCGACCAGGCTGGTCATCAGTGGCTTCTCGGCCTGCCCGAGGACTCCTTCGACTCTTGGGAAGAGCTACGCCAGGCTTTCATCGACAACTTCATCGCCACATGCGAGCAGCCTGGAAACAAGTATGACCTTGAAAGGATAAGGGACAGGAAGAACGAACCTCTGCACGATTACATCCGACGATTCTCGGATATGCGCCTCAAAATCCCGAAGATTTCCCACGACGAGGCCATCTCAGCCTTCATCAAGGGCCTGCGTTTCCACGAAGCGCTGAGGAACAAGCTGTTGCGTAAACGTCCAACAACGGTAGCAGAGCTCCTCGCCACGGCCAAAAATTACGCCGATGCCGATGACGCAGAAAAACTAATCCGAGACGATGCGAGAGGTCCCGACCAGCCTCCCCGGCGAGATGACGGTCGTGGTCGCTACGACAGCAGAAACCACCGCCGCTCCGACAACCGCGATCACCGAGAGGGTTGGGATCGGCGGCGCGACAACCGCGACGATTTCAGAGGAAAGCGCCCTCGCGACTACGACCACGAAGTAAACACGGTCAAGCGTCCCAACGGACGACGGGACTACCAAGAAGACTACAACAAAACGTTGAAGGGACCATGCCAACTGCACCCAAAGTCTAATCATACCATGGAAGAGTGCCGCGTCCTCAAAAGCATCTATACACGGCGGGCCGCCCAAGACGACTCCACCAAGAAAAACAACAAGCGAGACGGGCACGACCACGAAGATGAGGACGAGGACCAAGATAGGGACCCCCGACACCACTACGTCAGCCGCACCGACGTGGTCCACTCCATTTTCGGGGGCAAGGTCTCCATTGAATCTAAGTGAGAAAGAAAGCTGTTAAAGAGAGCTTGCCTCAACATAGACAGCACGGACGGGCTGATCGCAGACCCAAAATTCCCCCCGTGGTCCCACAGGGAGATCTCGTTCAGCAGGAAGGACCAGTGGGCCGCTATCCCAGAGCCGGGTCGTTTCCCCCTGATTCTGGACCCTTGCATCAACAGCATCAGATTCGAGCACGTGCTCGTGGACGGGGGAAGCTCCATTGACATCCTCTTTCGCAACAGCCTGCCCGCCCTCAAGATATCTCCTGCACAACTAAAACCTTACGACGCCCAATTCTGGGGGGTTTTGCCGGGTCAAAGTTCAGTGCCTCTCGGACAGATAACATTGCCTGTCCAATTCGGCACACCCGACCACTTCCGGACGGAGTTCATCAACTTCGTGGTCGCCGATTTCGACGGGACCTATCACGCTATACTGGGCCGACCATCGCTGACAAAGTTCATGGCAGTCCCGCACTATTCATACCTGGTCCTTAAGATGCCTACGGAGAAGGGCGTCCTAACCGTCAGAGGCAATGTTTACACTGCGTATACCTGCGAAGAGGAGAGCTTCAAGGTCACCGAAGCAATCGACCTCTCAATCCGCATGGCAGAAACAGCAACTCAAGCCGCGCAGCTGCTTCCCGACCAGCTCCGATTACCTGAGCAGGAGACGGCCAGAAAGAACTCAAAATCCAAGGAGCACAAAGAAGTACAACTGGTCGATGGCAGCCCCGAGAAGACGGCCCTCATCGGGGCCAACCTGGATCCAAAATAGGAAGACACGCTCGTCAGGTTTCTAAGGGACAACGTAAGCGTTTTCGCATGGAAACCCGCAGACATGCCCGGCGTCCCACGAAACCTGATCGAGCACTCCTTAAATGTCTCGAAGACCGCAAGACCAATCAAGCAAAAGCTGCGACGGTTCGCTCGTGACAAAAAGGAGGCTATTAGGACAGAAATCACACGGCTTCTAGCAGCCGGATTCATAAAAGAAGTGTATCACCCCGATTGGCTCGCCAATCCGGTTCTTGTACGCAAAAAGAATAATGAATGGAGAATGTGGCGTTGATTACACTGATCTCAATAAACACTGTCCTAAAGATCCTTTTGGTCTCCCTCGCATCGACGAGGTGGTCGACTCAACGGCCGGATGCGAACTCCTCTCCTTTCTAGACTGCTACTCTGGTTATCACCAGATTTCGCTAAAGGAAGAAGATCAGATCAAAACGTCTTTTATTACACCTTTCGGCGCATACTGCTACACGACCATGTCTTTCGGACTCAAAAACGCCGGAGCCACTTATCAAAGGGCCATCCAGCAATGCCTCCACGACGAGATTCGTGATGACCTCGTCGAGGCCTATGTGGACGACGTGGTCGTAAAAACAAGGGATGCGAGCACCCTAATCGACAACTTAGACCGAACTTTCAAGGCACTCAATAGGTACAAGTGGAAGCTCAACCCCAAGAAATGCATTTTCGGCGTTCCTTCCGGTCTACTGCTCGGCAACGTTGTCAGTCGCGACGGCATACGACCAAACCCTTCAAAAGTAAAGGCGGTACTCGACATGCGACCACCGAAGAACGTAAAGGATATCCAAAAGCTAACCGGATGTATGGCCGCCCTCAGTCGCTTCATCTCAAGGCTAGGAGAAAAAGGCCTCCCTTTCTTCAAACTATTAAAAGTGTCGGTGTTTTTCCCCCGGGGGGGTCACACCAACGAGTAAATTTGTATGCGTGCTCCCCTTTCCGGATGGTGATGCAAGAAGACAGAGAGATTTATCCTGGTTCGGGCAAGAGAAGGCCCTACGTCCAGCGGGGGGAGGGAGTTTTTATTATCTTGCACCTAAGTGCTTGTACAGGGGCGAATACAAGCGTGATGTGAAGTGTGTAGCTCTACTACGTGTGTGTTCTTGTGTTGAGTGATGTCCCTCTTCTATTCCTGAGTCCCTCCTTTTATAGCTCCAAGGAGAGACACAGGGTACATGCGTAGACGTTAGAGTAGGGATCGATAGCCGCATGGAGCGCTGACCTACTCGAGGCTTCCGTACGGCATGGCCTCGAGCCGTCCCATCCTGATAGCTTGGTGATGATTACGCGTGCTCCTGCGAGCTGCCCTGCCAGCTGCCTTGTGCTGGTTCTGAGGTCGCATGCTCGTACGGTATGGTGGCGGATCCAGCGGAGCTGCTGTGGTGTCGTCAGTCGACGCCCGACTTGTCTCTAGGAAGGGACCTTGTTCGATCGAGGGTCGGGCGCCGCGTAATATGCTGATATCTGGAGCGTTGACCTTGGGTGTCTCGAGGGGGTCCCGATTAGACGTTCCATCCTTGTTTCCCGCGTCCTGACACGCCCTGGGTCGTTCGGTGGGAAGGCTGCAAAAAGAACGATGGGACGGAAGCTTGCTTCCTATCACGCCTCCCATGACCTGTGTGTTAGGTGGGGAAGCGTCAGGTACATTTAATGCTCCGGCTCGCGTGCGCGCGTCGGGCGGCGGACAGTGTCCTCGCGCCCGACAGCTTCTGGTTCGCTCGAGCCCGCTTCCGTCATCGACGGCAGCCATCGTTCGAGTCCTGAACCGATTCGCTCGAGACTATTTCCGTCTTCGAGGCCGCGACTGTCGACGGCGGCGCACACGTAAGATTAGAGCGTCGAATTAAGGGTCTCGACCTTCGTACGGGCAATCTCACGATGCGCATTGCTGAGGGTACCCCTTACCGATACCCTCGACAGTAGCCCCCGAGCCTTCATTTGAGCGCTAGCGCTCGAATGGAGGTTTTTGGTTTTCGGTCGAATTTTCGTGGGGGCGCGCGAGCGACCCCGCGGGGTAGCCCCCCAACCCTCGGAGGAGTTTTTGACTCCTTCGAGGGTTATGTTATCTAATTCGCAGAAACGTTTTCGACACCAGTGGTGGAAGGTTCTGACTGGCTCGTTTTTGCGCGTGGGTTTCGACGTACTCTCGATAGAGCGAGCGTCTTTCATCCCAAATTGAGTTCCTAGCGGGTAGTCCAAGTGAGAACCTGTGCCCCTTTCGAGGGGGTCAGCTGTAGCCCGGAGGCGTCCTCATAAAGCAGGGTCGACGTGGTCGGGGATACTGGTCTCATTCGATAGAGTCCAGCGGCTCGATGCCTCCCTTCGGGGGGATACCTCTCGACTGTCTCGACCCTACCTTGAACATCACCAGCGAGTCCTCGAGGCGGGCCTCGATCTTCGACCGCTCGCTGGGGATCCCTGACTCAGGCGCTCGAGATCGGCTGTCGAACCCTTTCGGCGGGCCAGCCATCGACCTCTCGAGACTTTCGCGGTTATGTCCCTTGGCTTACGAGGGAAGGAAATGGTCGTGGCGGTTCGCCTTTCTGCCCGTTGGGCGCGTCTTTTTAGGCGGATGACGTTACGATGCCGTATCGGCGAGGAATTCGGAGAGTCCGTCCTGTGAAGAGAGAGAGAGAGAGCTGTCAGGCGGCGCATTTATGGGGGGAGTTACCTTACTTTTCGGATCTGTCCGTTGGCGGACAGCTGCCTATAAATATGTCGTCGCGTCACCGCCGTTCCTCTCCCTTCCGCCTTCTCGCTCTCGTTCTTTTTGCAGCCTTTGCTTTCTCGTCATCTCACGCGCACTCGCCCCCTCGAGCCGTAGCGAACCCACTGCCCCATTAGCCGAGATGCCTGTAAGACTCGTCGCCGCCGATGACTGGCGCCCGTCGTCGATGACGGAGCGCCGGCTGTTAGAGCTCGAGAAGGAGGGACTGCTGCGCCGCCGCACCTCGCTGTCGTCGCCAGAGTGGATCGCGCCGCCGGCGAGCCACAGGACGCCTCAGCCCCCCGAGGGCTACGTGGTGTCGTTCGCCAAGTTCCACCGCCACGGTTTGGGCGCGCCTCCAAGCCGCTTCATGCGGGCCCTCTGCTTCCACTATGGGGTGGAGCTGTAGCACTTCTCCCCGAACGCCATCACCGTGGCGGCGGTCTTTGCCGCCGTCTGTGAGGGCTTCCTAGGGATGATGCCGCATTGGGAGCTGTGGCTCCACCTCTACAGGGGCGAGCTGTTTCACGCTTCCACCGGAACCACGGGCGTGAGGAAACCCGTGCGAGCGGGTTGCCTCAATCTGGTGCAGAAGACGGGGAAGACGGACCGGCCGCGGGAGTACATACCGGTAGGGTTGTCGACCAACCATGCCGGTTGGGACTCTCAATGGTTCTACCTGCGGAACGACGACAACCTCCTACCTCCCTACTCGGGCCGTCTGATCTTGGAGCGCCCAGCGGACTGGACGTACGGCGTCGTCCAAGCTCATCAGCCTCGGCTCGACCCTCTCCTCGACGCCCTGAAGAAGCTTCGCCAGGAAGGTTTGACCGCCGCCCTCGTCCTCTCGGCCGTCCATCATCGGAGAGTTCTCCCTCTGATGTCGCGACCGCTGAGGATGGACGAGATGGGCCCTGGCGTCTCGTCTCGGGACCTCGAGGCATGTCGGATGTCCAGCGAGCCTCCGACGGACGAAGAAGTCGCGGCCCGAGTCAGGGCCGCAATTGCCGGTGATTTTAAGCCGGAGCACGTCAACGGCTTCCCCATGCGACCCGACGCAGGCTCGATCGATCTGGTACGCTTTCTTCTTGCGCGCATCCTCGATTCTAGGTTTCTCCTCTAAGCCTACCTTAGTTTTGGCAGGGTCGGATTGATGTCCGGTCCTCGAGGCCTCCAGTAAAGGAGGACGAGGCCGACCGCGACAAACGGCGCCAATCCGCCGAGAAGTCGAAGTCTGCCAAAGACTCCGCAAAAAAGGGGGAGAAGAAGAAGAATCTCGACCGCCAAGCATTAGAGGCGCGTCGAGCCAAATCCAGGCAGAGGGGGGAGCCTGAGGAGGAATCCCCTAACGACGACGATGATGACGACGAGAGTAGCGACGACTCCGAGGGGATGGCGTCGCGTCTCGATCGGATCCTCGAGGGGCCGCCTCGAGATGACATCGACGCCCCCCGGACGGGGGTGCCGGAGGAGGGTCCGAGTGGGTCTCGTCGTCCCCCGGCCCGACGCTCCTCCCGCGCTCAAGGCGGGCCAGGACGCACCGCGCCCTCCTCCGGCGTCCAAGGAGTGTGGTCCGGCGAGGTCCCAGGCGTCGGGGCCACTGACCCGTGGTCGCGCTGCGGCCTCCGAGAAAGGAGACGCCGGTCGTAGGAGCACGAGTCCCGGCGCCCGCCAAGCGGGATCCGACGTTCCTAGGCCAATTTCTGCCCTTGAGAGGCCTAGCGCCCCGACGCGGGGTGGCTCGAGGCCCGCTGGTCGGGGTGGCGGAAGGCGAGCCGTTCTGCCAGTGGGGTAAGCCCTTTTGTTATTGTGGTCTTTGTCCCCTCACTCTCTCGCCTTTCCTCACATGCTGACTTTTTCTCAGGCTGAAACGGACCCTCGAGCAGGCCCAACCATCGATGGCCAAGAGGCTCAGAACGGGTGCCGCTTCAACGGAACCAGGTTTGTAGTTAATTCCCGGGTGTCGCGATATTATTATGTCGGTTATCATAACGTCTGACTCTTACTCTTTGTTTTGCAGGCCCGTCAAGCACCCGACCTTCAGCCGGCGTCGAGATAGCTTCGCCTCGTCCCGCGCCTACTCCGCCGCCACCAACTCGTGATGCGACCCCCCAGATACGAGCGTCGGAGGGAGCCCCCGAGCCCCCTCGATTGGGGGTTGAGGGGGAGCCTATCACCATCAGCGATACGTCTGATGGTAACGACGCATCTGGGGGCGTTCGACCCATGGAGGAAGAGGCGTCGACTCCCCACGTCGCAGGACGGACCCCCTGGCCCGCAGGCCTTCGAGCCCTCGAGACGCAGAGGAAGATGGAGGAGGAGGAGGCGCGGGATCGCGAGGCGGAACAGCCGTCACTGGAGCAGCAGCAGCAGCAACCCCAGCCGGAGAAGCAACCGCAGCTTCAGCATGACGAGCAGCAGCAGCAGCTGGGGCGGCAACAGCAGCAGGGGGGCCAAGAGAACGAGCCACTCGAGCCCCCGTCTCAGATTTTGGCCGGACCGGCGCCACAGGCATCGCAAGAGCCCGGCGATCAAGAGGGAGATTTGCCGGTGTACGGGCCTCCCACCCCAGCGTGGCTTCTCCCGGGGGCGCCTGCCGCGATCCGGGCAGAATCGGGGCGAGCGGACGGAGTGGTGGCGCTCGCCTGCATGATGCGCACCCCCACCGACCCTGAGTCCGAGATCAAGAGGACACTCTACGGCATGGACGGGATCGCCCCAGGGTTCCTCCGGGAGCGTCGAGCGTGGGAGGACCGCTTCCCCTCTGAGGAGGACGAGGTCGGGTCGTCTGGGAGTAAGGACGGTACGTGGAAGACGGTGGACGACGACGGCCGGTTCCCTTGCCTCGCCGATCTGTTCTTGCGCCACGGGGGTTCCCTCGAGACCGTCGAGAACTTCCTCCGCGGCGTCAAGGTGCGGGCCGATCGGGAGATGGAGAACTGGTGCCCCGATCGGATTCGTATCCGAGCTTCCAGCGACCCGTCCGAGCCCAATATCTTCCTCGATGACAAGAAGGAGGTCGAGAAGTGGGAACACGTCGAGGAGCTCCGCCTTTGGATGAAACACGTGGTGGGGCTCCTATCGGACGTCATCAACAACGGGCTCGGGCCCGCTTATTTTGTAAGTGTTTCTCAAGCTCCAACTTTGGTGGTGCTTTTGGGTTTCTGTGTTCTAACCCCCCTGACCCCTGATTGGCAGGATATGAAAGAGACCTCCCGCATCAAATCTAGCTTCATTCATGCCACGAGGGGCGGATGGGAGCAGCTTCCCCTCCTCAAGGATCAACTCCTCGAGTCACAGGAAAAGCTGCTTAAAGCTTATAAAGATCTTATAGCACTCGAGGAGGAGAAGAAGGTGAGGGAGGCTGCTTTGGCCGAGGCCCGAGAGGTCTCGAAGAAGGCGGAGGAGGAGGCGGTGCGGTTACGGGAGCGGGCTCTTACGGTCGAGGAGGCCGCGTCCAGAGCCCGGGAGGAGGTCCTGTCCCACAAGGGCATCATTGCGGAAATGGATAAAGAGAAGGGCCTTCTCCAGACCGACCTGGATTCCCTCCGCGATACCTTCCAGAAGATGAAGGTGGCGTTCGTGGACAGTGAGGTCGCCAGGGGTGCCGCCGAGGACGCAAAAAAGAAAGCCCTCGAAGACCTCGAGATGGAGCGAGCTCGATCCCGCAGTCTCTCTGACGACGTCGAGCGTCTGAAGGGAGAACTGCTAGAGAAGAGTGGAGCCGTCGCTCAGGCTGGCAGGGTGATCGAAGATCTCCGCGTTGCCAATATTGAGCTGACGCGCTCCAACAGAGAGATCGAGCGTGCCAATACCAGGTTGGTTGGCGAGAACACGGCTCTAGAGGAGAGTATCAAAGGTATGTTCCCTTTGTCGAATTTCTTTTTCGAGGTGTGTTTGAGTTTTTTCTAAAGCTCCTTTGTATTGGTGTTTGTAGGGCTCAAGGATGAACTCCTGGCCGCCCAAGCCGAGGCTCGCGACGCCAAGGCTCAACTCGAGGCTGAGGTTGCTTTGAACCGTCGAGTGCGGACGGCGATAAGCGATCTCTCGACCTCTTGGGAGGTCGAGCCTATGGATGAGTCGAGGGAGGACTCTCGAGGTGACGCACTGGTCGACCAGCTGTGCTACTTAGGTGCGACGCTGCGAGATCGGGTGCGGGATGCCCTCCACATCGGGGTGAAGCGGGCGATGGCGGTTGTCTGCTCGGGCTTCTCCTACGACATGGAGGTGGTATCCCACGGCTTCGTCACCGACATCTCTAAGACCGACGCGGAGAACGAGGAGAGGCTCCATGCCTTGATCGATGACGCGGAGGCCCCTGGGGAAAGGTTGGCCCAGCTCTTCGAGCCTGAGGTGCTTCCTCCTGAGACTGGCTCGGGCGGAGGTGAGGGTGGCGAGGGTCGTACCATGGACTGAGGCCTGCGAGCCTGCTCGGGGTGCCTGGGGCCCCTTGTATAAGACTTTGTTAATCCTATTTTTAAGTGATACGGTATTTTTGTGGTTGTTAAATGTTTGTTTGTCTTTCCACTCGAGGTTCTTTTATTTCTTTTTGCGCCTACACATGTGTTCCTTGTTCGATTTCTCGTAAAAGGCAGCTTCGATCGCCTCGAGGGTGAGGGAGTGAGTAGAGTTTCCGTAGCCCGGGGGCGTAGGTGTTCTCAGGCTCGCTATCCTTCGGCCCTCGAGGGGCTCGAGGCGCCTTACTACTCGATCGTTCACGGTTTACTAAGTAGGAAAGAGAGAAATTTTTTGGCTTTTTCGACGCTTGGGGAGGGGTCGTCCCTCTGGTAGCCCCCGAGGGGGTGCGGACTATGATGGGTCATGGTCGGCATCCCCTTTTGACGTCGAGACTATAACTCGTAACTATTTTTGGTATAGAAAGAAGCCGCTCGAGGGAAAGACTTTATTTATTCATGCGTTCATTTACAAAGTCTTCGTACAAAAAGTAGGATCGTAAATCTAGGATTTCTAGGGGTAGAATCGACGTAGCTGTTCGATGTTCCATGCGTTGGTGAAGACTGCCCCCTTTTCGTCCGCCAATTTGTACGTTCCTGGCTTAAGGACCTCGGCCACCACATACGGGCCTTCCCAAGGTGGGGTTAACTTGTGGCGTCCTTGGTTGCTTTGCCGGCGTCGTAAGACAAGGTCGCCTACGTTGAGGTCCCTCTTGCGCACGTGCTTGTCGTGGTAGCGTCGGAGTCTCTGCTGATATCTAGCAGAGTTGAGGAGGGCCATGTCTCGAGCCTCCTCGAGTTGGTCGACCGCGTTTTCTTGAGCTTCTTTGTTCGATTGCTCGTTGTAAGCCTTGAGTCGAGGTGACCCATACTCGAGGTCTGTGGGGAGGATAGCCTCAGAGCCGTAGACCATGAAGAATGGGGTGTATTTGGTGGCCCTGCTTGGCGTTGTCCTTAGGCTCCATAGGACCGAGGAAAGCTCCTCGACCCATCTCTTGCCGAATTTCTTCAATCGATTGTAGATCCTTGGCTTGAGTCCTTGCAAAATCATGCCGTTGGCACGCTCGACCTGGCCGTTAGTTCGAGGGTGGGCTACTGCGGACCAGTTCACACGGATGTGATGCTGATCGCAGAAATCCAAGAACTTTCTGCCAGTGAACTGGGTGCCGTTGTCGGTGATGATGACATTGGGGATCCCAAACCGATGGATGATGTCGGAGAAGAAAAGGACGGCCTGCTCGGAGCGGATGTTGGTGATGGGTCGAGCCTCGATCCATTTGGAGAACTTGTCGATAGCCACCAGCAAATGGGTATACCCTCCTTTCGCCTTTTGTAGAGGTCCTACTAAATCGAGCCCCCACACCGCAAACGGCCAGGTGATGGGGATCATCTGAAGAGCGTGGGCGGGCAGGTGCGTCTGTTTGGCGTAGAATTGGCACCCATGACACGAGCGTACGAGCTCGATGGCATCCGCCACGGCCGTTGGCCAGTAAAAGCCTTGCCGAAAAGCGTTTCCTACAAGGGTCCGCGGGGCGGCGTGGTGGCCGCAAGCCCCCGAGTGCAGGTCGTCGAGGAGTTTTCGGCCTTCCTCTAGGGTGATGCAACGTTGTAAGATCCCCGTCGGGCTCCGTCGATATAGCTCGTTGTCTTCGCCATAGATCACATATGATTTGGCCCGTCGAGCAATACGACGAGCTTCTGTCCTGTCTTCTGGCAACTCACCGCGGATAAGGCAGTCGAGGAACGGTGTGCGCCAATCGAATGGTCGACCCGGTCGTCGTTCTATTTCCATCACCTCTTCTTCCATCAAGAGCGCATCGACAGCATTGGTTGGTTGGGCGATGGTGGTGTCGACACCAGCCCCCGCGCCTAGGTCGACGGATGGCTCGTGTAGATCTTTTGAGAATGCGTCAGGCGGCACTGTGCCTCTGGTAGACGCAATCTTGGCGAGTTCGTCGGCTGCCTCGTTGTAGCGTCGAGCGACATGGACGAGCTCGAGGCCGTGGAATTTGTCTTCGAGTCGACGTACCTCCTTGCAGTATGCTTCCATTTTTGGGTCATGGCAGCTTGAGGCTTTCATTACCTGGTCGATGACGAGTTGGGAGTCGCCTCGGACGTCGAGGCGTCGGACTCCTAACTCAATAGCGATCTTGAGGCCGTTGACGAGGGCCTCATATTCTGCGACATTGTTAGATGCGGCGAAATGGATTCTGATTATGTACCTCATGTGGACGCCCAAGGGTGAGATGAACAATAGGCCGGCCCCGGCCCCAGTTTTCATGAGTGACCCGTCGAAATACATCGTCCACAGCTCCGCCTGGACCTGAGTCGGGGGGAGCTGGGAGTCCGTCCATTCTGCGACGAAGTCTACCAGGGCTTGCGATTTGATAGCCTTTCGAGGCGCATAAGTGAGAGTCTCGCTCATGAGCTCGACCGACCACTTCGCTATTCTTCCCGTGGCCTCCTTGCTCTGGATTATTTCGCCCAAGGGGAAAGAAGAGACCACCGTGATAGGATGACCAAGGAAGTAATGTTGCAGTTTGCGGCGGGCAAGGATCACGGCGTAGATCAGCTTCTGGATTTGGGGGTAACGCGCCTTGGTCTTCGAGAGCACCTCGCTGATGAAATAGACTGGCCTTTGGACGGGCAGCGCGTGACCCTCCTCTTGTCTTTCGACCACCACCGCCGCGCTGACGACCTGGGTCGTCGACGCGACGTAGAGGAGTAGCGGCTCCGCAGGTTGAGGTGGAACCAGGACTGGTGCCGAAGTCAGCGTCTTTTTTAGCTTTTCGAGCGCTTCCTCGGCCTCGGGGGTCCAAGAAAAACGCTCGACCTTCTTCAGGAGTCGATATAATGGTAATGCTTTTTCTCCTAGTCTCGAGATGAAACGGCTCAGAGCCGCTAGGCACCCCGTGACTTTCTGGACACCCTTGATGTCCCGAATTGGCCCCATTTTCGTGATGGCCGAGACTTTCTCGGGGTTGGCCTCGATATCGCGCTGTGAAACTACGTATCCTAAGAGCATGCCTCGAGGCACGCCAAAAACACACTTCTCGGGATTAAGCTTGATCCTGCTGGCGCGTAAACAGCTGAAAGCAACCTCGAGGTCCTGAATCAGGTCTCCTCGTTGCTTTGACTTAACGACAATGTCGTCGACGTAGGCCTCGACCGTTGAACCTATATGTTCGCCAAATACGTGGAGCATGCAGCGTTGATACGTGGCTCCCGCGTTTCGAAGCCCAAATGGCATGGTCACGTAGCAATACATCCCGAAAGGCGTGATGAAAGAGGTCGCGAGCTGGTCGGACTCTTTCATTTTTATTTGGTGGTAACCAGAATATGCATCAAGGAAAGAAAGGGTTTCACATCCCGCGGTAGAATCGACAATCTGATCAATGCGTGGCAATGGAAAGGGAACTTTTGGACATGCTTTATTCAAACTAGTATAATCAACACACATCCTCATTTTCCCATTCTTTTTCTTAACTAATACAGGGTTCGCTAACCAGTCAGGATGATGAACTTCCTTGATGAATCCGGCCGTCAAAAGCTTTTGGACTTCCTCGCCAATGATCTTGCGCTTTCCCTCGTCGAATCGGCGCAACCGCTGCTTCACTGGCTTGGAACCGGCTCGAATCTCCAAGGAGTGCTCGGCGACTTCCCTTGGTATGCCCGGCATATCCGAGGGACTCCATGCAAACATATCAGCATTCGCACGGAGAAAGTCGACGAGCACGGCTTCCTATTTGGGGTCGAGGTCGGTGCTGATCGTCAGCACCTTGCCGTCGGAGTTGTTGGGGTCGAGCGGGATCTTCTTAGTTCCTTCCGCCGCCTCGAAGCTGCCCGCATGTCGTTTAGGTTCTGGAGCTTCAGCAGCCATGGCTTCGAGCTTCGCAACGAGCTCGGTCGAGCTCTCGACCGCCTCCCCGTACTCGACGCACTCGACGTCGCATTCGTACGCGTGCTCGAAGGAGGAACTGACGGTGATGACGCCTTTGGGACCAGGCATCTTCAGCTTCAAGTATGTGTAGTTGGGTATAGCCATGAACTTAGCGTAGCCCGGGTGCCCGATGATGGCGTGGTACGTGCCTCGGAACCCAACCACCTCAAAAGTGAGGGTCTCCTTCCTGAAGTTGGCCGCCGTGCCGAAGCAAACCGGTAGGTCGATTCGACCTACTGGTAGTGCCTTTTTCCCGGGTACGACGCCGTGGAAACCGCCGGCGCTCGGCTGGAGGCGTTCTCTATCGATGCCGAGGAGATCGAGGGTCTCGAGGTAGATGATGTTGAGGCTGCTACCACCGTCCATCAGCACTTTCGAGAGTCGGGTGTTGACGATGATGGGGTCGACGACGAGCGGGTAGACGCCTGGGGCGACTACTTTGTCGGGGTGATCCTCTCGGTCGAAGGTGATGGGAGTGCTTGACCAGCTAAGATACTGGGGCACCGCCATCCTTGCCGCAAAGACTTCGCGGCGCTCCCTCTTGCGTTGTCTCGTGGTCAACTGAGTCGAAGGCCCGCCATAGATCATGTAGCAGTCGTGGACGGCGGGGAAGCCGTCGTCATCTTTGTTGTCCTCCTTGCCACCAGCCCTCTCCTTCTTGGAGTCATCACGCGCATCTTTTTTGGGCCCCTGCCCATCGAAATGCTTTTTCAGCATGCGACAATCCTTGAGTTTGTGGTTAGCGCCTCCCTTATGGTAAGGGCACGGCTCCTCCAACATCTTGTCGAAGATGCCTCCCTCCGGAGGGCCTCGCGGCTTCTTTCGATCCATCGTGGCGACAAGGTCGTCACCCGAGTCTCCCTGGTGGAACTGCCGTACTTTCTGCTTCTTTTTATTTCTCTTGAGGCCTCGACTGGAAGTCCCTTCTTCGTCGACGGGCTGCTTGCCTTTTCTTCCTTCTGAGCTGAAGAAAGCGCCGACTGCCTCCTCCCCTGCCGCGTAGTTGGCTACTACGTCCATCAGCTCGTCGACGGTCTGAGGTCGATTGCGGCCTAATTCCCGCACCAAGTCTCGACTGGTGGTGCCCGAGACAAACGCCAAGATGACGTCGTGGTCGGGGATGTGTGGCAACTCAGTGCGTTGCTTCGAGAAGCGTCGAGCGTACTCCCGAAGAGTCTCTCCTGACTTCTGCTTGCATTTGCTGAGGTCCCACGAGTTCCCTGGCCGTACATAGGTCCCCTTGAAATTGCCCTCGAAGACTCTGACCAGGTCATCCCAGTTGTGAATCTGATTGGCTGGGAGTTCCTCGAGCCATCGACGGGCGGTGTCGGAGAGGAAAAGGGGTAGCTGTCTGATGATGGCTCGATCGTCCCCCCGGGCGCCACCTAGCTGACAAGCCAGCCTGAAATCGGCCAGCCATAGTTCTGGCTTGGTTTCTCCATTGTACTTCGCGATGCTGGTTGGGGGTCGGAATGGACTAGGCAGGGGCGTGCTGCGGATCGCCCTGCTGAACACCCGCGGGCCTGGTGGCTCGGGGGCCACCCGGTCCTCATCGCTGTCGTACCTGCCGCCGCGATGCGCGCTATAACCACGTTCTTCCGCGTCTCCGTGCCGGCGGCGTCTATTTTCTTTAACGTCGTGTCGCGCGTCGTGTCGTCGTTGGTTGTCGGCAGGGATGATGAGAGCGGTCTTTCTACCTCGAGGGGGAGGTTGTTGCTGGACAGACACCTCCTCTCCGATTAGAGGCTGTTCGCCGCGCTTCTCTGTGGCAGCTCCTCGTCGTCGAGATGCCGAACTTTCGGCTTGTTGAACTGCTGCCACCTGGAGCAATGTCTGAACTTCATCTCGAATTCGTCGGGCCTGGGAATTTGATGGCTCTGGCATGTTACGTAGCAGCATCGTCGCTGCTACTACATTCTGGCCCGCTCGAGGGAAACGGCCGACAGGTTGCTCCGCCTCTGTGTCACCGACGATCTGTCGATGTACCTCTCGAGCGCGTCTGCGGACACTTCCGCCCGGCGGGTAGGGCAGGTCTTGTTCGAGGATCTGCTCGAGCAGGACGAGGCGCTCGCGATCTTCGTCGAGCTTCATCTTGAGCTCCCGCAGCTGCGCGAGCTGCGTAGTTCTGTCTTCCTGAGGAAGAGGGTCGAACCGTCCGTCGTTCCCAGGCGTCCTGGGGTCTTCTTGCGCCGCGGGGGCTCGTCCACCCGCAACAGCATCCCGTGTCTCGTCGGTGGTTTCTGCCGTTCCGTCGAGGTGACAGCATTCCCTGGTAGGGTCGTAGCTGTCTGTCTCGGAGTCGGAGTCTGGTTCGGCAGTGCGGGAACACTCACGACCTTCCTCCGACCATCGTTGCCTGAGCGAAGTGATCGAGTATCGCCCGGGGCCTAGACGGCGGAGGCCTCGTACTCGGGAAAGGTCCGGCAGTTCGGACGTCGGCCGCTGCTCTTCGGAGCTACGTGGGATGACCATTGGTCTTTCCACGCGCGTCTGAGCATTCGGGCGTATCGTCTTGGCGAGCGACGCCGCGGCGTTGTCCAATCCGAACGGCAGTGCCGCCCTTGGAGAGAACAACCCGCGTGGAAGTAGCCTAGCTGCGGTGGGGGAGGACGCGTGAGACGCGTCTCCCCCTGTCGTCGCGTGGTGCTGAGTCGTTGTGCTCGTTGCTTGGTCACGTGATGTCGCTGCCTTGTGGCCCACATCCTGCTTTGCGCGAGTTGCTGGTCGCGCTGAAGCAGAGGGGCCGCGATGGTTGAGCCCGCGCCTCTTCTTAGGTGGAGAGGCGTGGTGGTGAGGGCGTCTTGGAGCCTTCGACCGTGCTGGCGTAACGCGGACTCCTCCTGGTCCTTGGACCGAGAGCAAGATCATGTCGTAGCCGAAGCCCGTAGACATGAACTCGAGACTCCCAAACCAAATCACCGTGGAGTGCGGAAGCGGCGAGGCAGGAGTAGTCATCCGGAAAGTGGTGGGAAATCGGTGAAAAACACGCAGGACCCCTACCTGGCGCGCCAACTGTCGGTGTTTTTCCCCCGGGGGGGTCACACCAACGAGTAAATTTGTATGCGTGCTCCCCTTTCCGGATGGTGATGCAAGAAGACAGGGGATTTATCCTGGTTCGGGCAAGAGAAGGCCCTACGTCCAGCGGGGGGAGGGAGTTTGTATTATCTTGCACCTAAGTGCTTGTACAGGGGCGAATACAAGCGTGATATGAAGTGTGTAGCTCTACTACGTGTGTGTTCTTGTGTTGAGTGATGTCCCTCTTCTATTCCTGAGTCCCTCCTTTTATAGCTCCAAGGAGAGACACAGGGTACATGCGTAGACGTTAGAGTAGGGATCGATAGCCGCATGGAGCGCTGACCTACTCGAGGCTTCCGTACGGCATGGCCTCGAGCCGTCCCATCCTGATAGCTTGGTGATGATTACGCGTGCTCCTGCGAGCTGCCCTGCCAGCCGCCTTGTGCTGGTTCTGAGGTCGCATGCTCGTACGGTATGGTGGCGGATCCAGCGGAGCTGCTGTGGTGTCGTCAGTCGACGCCCGACTTGTCTCTAGGAAGGGACCTTGTTCGATCGAGGGTCGGGCGCCGCGTAATATGCTGATATCTGGAGCGTTGACCTTGGGTGTCTCGAGGGGGTCCCGATTAGACGTTCCATCCTTGTTTCCCGCGTCCTGACACGCCCTGGGTCGTTCGGTGGGAAGGCTGCAAAAAGAACGATGGGACGGAAGCTTGCTTCCTATCACGCCTCCCATGACCTGTGTGTTAGGTGGGGAAGCGTCAGGTACATTTAATGCTCCGGCTCGCGTGCGCGCGTCGGGCGGCGGACAGTGTCCTCGCGCCCGACAGCTTCTGGTTCGCTCGAGCCCGCTTCCGTCATCGACGGCAGCCATCGTTCGAGTCCTGAACCGATTCGCTCGAGACTATTTCCGTCTTCGAGGCCGCGACTGTCGACGGCGGCGCACACGTAAGATTAGAGCGTCGAATTAAGGGTCTCGACCTTCGTACGGGCAATCTCACGATGCGCATTGCTGAGGGTACCCCTTACCGATACCCTCGACAAAAAGCGTCGGAAAAATTTTCTTGGACAGAAGAAGCCGACACCGCATTCAACCAGCTTAAGACCTTCCTCACTTCACCACCTGTCCTTACAGCGCCTCAGCCCAATGAAGACCTACTCCTTTACATTGCTGCAACCGACAGGGTTGTTTCCACGGCAATAGTGGTCGAGCGAGGTGAACCAGGTCACGCCTACAAGGTCCAGAGACCAGTTTACTTCATAAGTGAAGTCTTAAACGAGTCCAAGGCCAGGTATCCACAAATACAGAAGCTCATATACGCCATTCTAATAACTTCAAGAAAGCTGAAGCACTACTTCGACGGCCATCGAGTCCTGGTGACAACCAGTTTCCCTCTCGGGGACATCCTGCGCAATAAAGACGCCAATGGCAGAATCGTGAAATGGGCAATGGAATTATGTCCATTTTCCCTGGAGTTCCAGAGTCGCACCACTGTCAAGTCTCAGGCCCTGGTCGATTTCATTGCTGAATGGACGGATCTCAACGAGCCTTCCATTCCCGATGTCTCAGACCACTGGTCAATGTTCTTTGACGGGTCCTTGAACATCAACGGTGCCGGCGCTGGGATACTGTTCGTATCACCCAACAAGGACAAACTGCGTTACGTCCTTCGGATCCTTTTTTCGGCGTCAAACAACGTCGCCGAATACGAAGCATGCTTGCATGGCATAAGACTAGCCGTTGAGCTGGGAGTCAAGCGCCTCTATGTTTATGGCGACTCCGCTTTGGTCATCAACCAGCTCAACAAGGAGTGGGACGCAACCCACGAGAAGATGGATCTCTACTGCAAAGAAATTCGCAAATGGGAAACCAACTTCTACGGCATAGAGTACATCCACGTGGTCCGGGATAAGAACCAAGCAGCAGATGCGTTGTCGAAGTTAGGCTCATCTCGGGCCCAGATCCCGCGGGGTATTTTCGTCCAGGACATCCACGAGCCGAGCGTAGGCTCCTCCCTGGTCGACAAGCAACCCACCGAGGCAATGCTCATAGACGACGCCACTCCGACAACCGGTGGGCGTGACTGGCGTACCCCGTTCATCAAATACATATCGGACGGGACAGGCCTTCAGGACAAAACAGAGAACGAGCGCCTCATTCGACGATCAAAGAACTACATCCTGGTCGACGGCAAACTCATGCGGAAAAACGCAAGCTCCGAAGTACTGCTCAAGTGCATACCCCAAGATGATGGTATCAAACTCTTAGAGGACATACATGCTGGATCCTGCGGCAATCACGCCGCATCCAGAACGCTGGTCGGAAAGGCTTTCCGAGCAGGTTTTTATTGGCCAACCGCGGTCGGCGACGCAGAAAAACTGGTTCGACATTGCGAAGGATGTCAGTTTTTCGCTAAGAGGACCCACGTACCTGCCCACGAAATTCAAACCATCCCGTCGTCTTGGCCCTTTGCCTGCTGGGGGCTTGACATGATCGGGCCATTTAAACCAGCCCCGGGCAATTTCAAGTTTGTTTTCGTGTCAATCGACAAGTTCTCCAAGTGGATTGAATACATGCCTCTGGTCAAGGCAACCCCGAGAAGGCTGTGGACTTCCTCAATCAAATCATACACAGATTCGGCATCCCGAACAGCATAATCACCGACCTGGGCACTCAGTTTACTGGCACCACTTTTGGGGACTTCTGCGATGACAGAGGCATAGTCATAAAATACGTGTCAGTGGCACATCCACGTGCCAACGGTCAAGTTGAACGTGCTAACGGAATGATCGTTGACGCCCTAAAGAAAAGGTTGTACACCGAAAACGACAGAGCACCCGGTCGATGGATGAAAGAATTGCCGGCAGTGGTCTGGGGCCTCCGAACTCAGACCAGTCGAAACACAGGGGTGTCTCCCTACTTCATGGTGTACGGTTCAGAGGCGGTCCTGCCGTCTGACATACACTTCGGATCTCCTAGAATCGAACACTTCGACCAGGCGACCGCCGACAACGCCAGAGAACTCGAAATCAATTGCATGGAGGAAAAGCGTTTAGATTCTTGTCTCCGAACAGCAAAATATCTCGCGGCAGTCAGGCGATACTACAACAGGAACGTCAAGGACCGTTCCTTCGTGGTCGGCGATCTGGTACTTCGATGGAAAACAAGCCATGAGGGAATGCACAAGCTATCCACTCCCTGGGAAGGACCCTTCGTGGTGACCGAGGTCACACGACCTACGTCCTACAGATTGGCATACCCAGACGAAACACGAGTGCCTAACTCTTGGCACATAGACAAACTGCGACGTTTCTATCCATGATGTTTTAATAACTTTCCTTTGTAAGTATCTTATAATTGTTGATAATGAAATTCTCTATTTTTTGCCTATACCTTGTCGCACACAGCACTCGGCAAGACTCCTGCAATGGATGCCCTTAACGACAACCAAGACGAATACGGTGACACGTCACTCAGATAATCTTACAGCGCTCAAAACAACAGTCATGACAAAAAGCAAACTTTATTACAAACTTTACATACAAAGTTTACAATAAATACCCTAACGGGCAGACACTAGTCTATTCCTACAGACTACTCTATTGGCCTAGCTGCTCGGGCTGATCACCCGCCTGGCCCTGCTGCCTGGACGAAGGGGTCGGGGCCACCGGCGCCTGGCTGGTCGAGACCGCAGGCGTCGACCGCCCATCTCCCGCAACGGACGCGCCCGACAACTCCCTGGCCGACCTATCTGAACTCGGCTGTTCTGGGGGAGTGGCCGTTCCGCACAGATTGATGTCGCCGATCACTGTCGACGACAAGTCCAGCAGACTACCCCGAAGCTCGTCCGCTTCCTGTGGGCCGACCTCCTTCGGGTACCCCTTCTCCAGCCTGCTCAAGTCGACCAGGGGGTAGTGGGCGCGCACCATGCTGAGGACGTGCGCGCCGGCAAACTCCCCGGCGTCCTTCACGAACTGCTGGAGCCAGTCCCACGCCCGTTGCGCCTTCTCGACCGGGGTCAACTGTGGCGCGCGGGGCTGGCTCTCCGGGAGCTCGGGACTGATCAGGTCTAGGACTGGGGACACTCCTTTCCAGATCCTGCAACAGTTGACCTTCCAGGAGTCCCGGTCCTTGATCAGATCATCCAGGTGCTTCTTGGCGTTCACCTTGAGCACTGCAAACGAAACAAAGCGTTATTTTCGGCATGCCAAACAAACAAAGGGGCGACAAGCAGCAGCTAACAAGGCGGCACCCATTACCAGATAATTCCCGGTCCTTTCGACCCAATTCCTCCCCTGCTCGCCGCCCGGACTCCGGCGCACCGGCGAGCTGTTGGCTGAGCTGCTCCTTCTCTTGTCGGAGGCGCGCCACCTCCTCCTCCAAGTCTGCGTGAATCATAAACTGGTCAGTAAAGCAAACTACACAAGTACGCAAAGCTGCTCGAAGCGTGCGACTAACCTTCTCGCTGTCGGTACTGGTCGGCCAAGCGACGAGTGAGGTCGAGACGACGCTCCTCTTGGGCGCTCATCTCGGCCACCTTCTCCCCGACTTCCGACCGCAGCCGGTCTACCTCCGCGGCCAGGGCCTTGTTCTCGGCCACGACGCCTTCTATCTGGTCAAAGCACCGTTTCCGGTACTTTGCCGTTTTCATTGCGCCCTACAAAGCGAACATATAACGACCATGCAAGACAAGGCATAGAATGTACAGCAGTACAAAAAAGTCGCTTACCTTGACTTCGTCGACGAGGCGTTTGGCTGCGCGCTCCACCCTGGCGGCCTCCTCGGTCTCGGCGAGCTCTTCATGCCCGATAAAGTGATCCCCGCGTTGGCGCCACACATACACGTGTTGGCGGCCATCACGGGGACGACCCTCAATCTCCTCCACCTCGTCCTCGGAGGCCGCCTGAGCTTCCTCCTCCTGCGCTGCGTTGCTTCCGGTAGCGGTCCCAGGCATTACTGGTCCCTGGACCAGACCTGGGGAGCCTGCAGTCGACGCGGCCCCTGCTCGGGGCGGTGTAGAGACTTCACCCTCCCCGGCGGGAGGAGGGGTCGGGGCCCTTCCCTCCCTTTCCGTGGTGCTGGCTGGGGGAGGCGTCCCCGTAGCCTCCTCAACCCTGGTCGGGCTGCTCAACGTAGCCGGTGCCACGGCCGGGGACTCCTCGGCGCTCTCAGGCACGGCTGCAGCCGTAGGCTGCTCTGCGGTCTGCGGGGCCGCGTCTTCAGCAGCGCAAACCGGCTCACTCGTCCCCTGGCCAGCGGCATGGCCAGGGTTGACATCCGACGCCGCGCTAAAGGAACAAAACTACAATCAAGAAAAAAAAACATCGGTGAAATACGTAAGTTGAGCACTTACAGGTTTGAGCGGCGGTGGGTCGCGGTAAACCTCCTTCTCGTCCGACCAGTCGGCACCTGTGCTCCAGACTCCCCAGCGCGAGGCGCAGGTGGATCGACGGCCACACGGTCGGCAGTGGTCGCCCCGCCGTCCGGACGGCTAGGAGGCCTCCGGACCAACGACGGAACGGCCTCCTCCTCCTCCTCCTCCTCGTCGATCCGGACGAACCGACGCCGCTTCGGCGCTCGGCTGCTCTCCGCCGGCAGTGTCGGCATCGGCGACGGATCCACAGGCATTGGCCTTTTCCCCGACAACCTTTCCTCGGTGGTTGGGACGGGGCGGGCTCGTTCCTCCTCACTGCTGGTGTAATGAGCACACCGAGCAGCGTCCTCCTCTAGCGGGTCTTCTCCCACAGGATTCTCCATCCCCGGTGCCAGTGATACATACACTGTGCACCGGTCGACATCGCCGATCTGCAAAAAACAACAAAGATGAGCCAGCCACATACGATATACGAATACTAAAACAAAATAATCTGCAACATACCTTTGGTGCTGGTCGGCCTAACTTGAAGGCTTGCACCCGATCACTGCCACGGATGAAGCCTCAGTCCGCGAAGTTGAACAGCTCGTTCAACAGCCGTTGTACCTCTGCCTTCTCCAAGATCTCCGGTCACATCCTGGTCGGGTCCACGCTTCCGGCATACTCGTACGCCGAGTGCACCCTCTTCTGGCAGGGCATCACCCGACGACAAATAAAGTTGCCGACCACGCCAAGCCCATCCAGGCGCGACCAGTCGATCAGCTTCATCAGATCCGCCACTTGACCGTTGAACTCCGGGCGGTCGGTCCAGCTCACACTCTTCTCGGGAATGTACCCCACGTCGCAGAACGTGGAGCTGCCTGGTTCCTCCCTGACGTAGAACCACTTCCTATACCATTCGGTCAAGGAAGTGTTCCATGGACAGTGCAGGTAGTGGTTCTTCATTCCATCACGAAGGTTGAGGTATACTCCACCTGCAACCTTGGAGCCTCCAACTGCTCCCTTCTTCCTCAAGCAGAAAAGGTAACGAAAAAGATCGAAGTGCGGCTCTATGCCAACATAGGCCTCGCACAGATGAATAAACGTGGAGATAAGGATAATTGAGTTCGGGTGCAGATTGCAAATCCCGATCTCATAATACAAAAGAAGACCTTGGAGAAAAGGATGAACTGGAACCCCAAATCCCCTCTTAACAAAATCTTCGAACACGACGATCTCACCGGCACGAGGGTCGGGGAAGCTTTCTCCTTCCGGCGCTCTCCAGCCGCCAAGCTCCGAGCTGTGCAGGAGTCCCATGTCGACGAGGTCACCGAGGGATTTGGTGGTGCTGCAGGACTTCTTCCACTCCTTGGCCATCAGTTCGGCCCTCTTCTTGGAGTTGCTCTTCGCCATTGGAGGTGAGAAGTGGATTTGGGTTACGAAGATGCAGGTGATTGAAAGAGGCGAGAATGGAAGGCTTGAGGGCAATGGCAGGGTAAGGAGTACAGGCGGAACTGTCAGGCTCTTATAACCCGCAACTCCACCCCTCCCATTTCCTGTATTCTCGGGAAGTGGGCGGGCCATGCGGCGGATGCGGCGTTTCGGTTTACAATGATTATAGACAATTAATGCGGCGGAGTTTTCGTACCAATTGATGGTTTCCTTTTTCTCAAACCACGCAAAGGGCGGCTGCACAGTTGCAAGGCGCAACTTTTCTAGCGTCCATCTGACAACCCATCAGGAGGTCTCGTCATGTCAACTTTAACTGAAAAAATCGTTTCAATAAAAAGAAGACAAATATGCCAGAGAGTCAACAATCTGGGGACTGCACCGACCACCGAGCACTTGATGCTCGGGGACTGGTCGACCAGTCCATCAGCTCGGAACTTCAAAGACTGCACCGACCACCGAGCACTTGATGCTCGGGGACTGGTCGCCCAGTTCATCAGCTCGGAACTTCAAAGACTACACTGACCACCGAACACTCGATGCTCGAGGACTGGTCGTACAGTATAGCAACGCAGGATACTAAGCAGCGCACTTGGCGCCTGGGTACTGGTCGTCATACTATTATTTACGTTCCCAACCGCGCTTGGGGACTTGTCCAACGGAACCTACACCATGCTCGGGGACTGTACCGACCACCGAGCACTATACGCTCGGGGACTGGTCGACCAGCCCACCAATTTGAGAATTCGGGGACTGTACCGACCACCGAGCGTTATATGCTCGGGGACTGGTCGATTAGTCTATTCAATTGGAGACGGACTGGTAAATTCAACTTTTTAGACCTTGCTACAAGGCTCATACTTCGCCTTCCAGCAAGCTCGGGGACTACATCGGTACGATGCATCTGGCGATGCATCTCAGTTTCAGAATTTCTTTAAGAACTTGTCTTTTGACCCTGGCACCACGTGTCTACGTCACCTACTACCAGGCTCGGGGACTAAGTGGGCACACTTCACCTTGCGGTGAATATGCTTGCTTTTTGAAAGACTATACTTTTCAGAAAAGTAAAGTGGGCACACTTCACCAAGAAAGAAATCTTTTTTAATTTAGAGCACCATGCATTCTTCAAACAACCTGCTTCTTCGATGTCAATGTTGATCAACTGTTTTTTGAGTTGGTCAAAATACTGTTGCAACTGTTTGGACGACTTTCCTGCTTATTGAAGACGTCAAAGCCTCACTGATCGAAGAAGCTCAAGACGGCGTGTTTCATCACAATACATGGTGCTCGGGGACTAGCTGTGGGGGGATAGACCCCTATACCCTTACGGCTAGACTTGGGCCAGGAGGCTTGGCCCATTACGAGACGAGTTCAAGGCTTGGTCCGACAGCCTGGAGTTTCGCGCAAGGAAGCAAGATGTGGAGATCAAGCAGGATTCTAGTCGGTTAGAATAGGAATTGATATCGAACTATCCATGGCAATTGTAACCGACTAGGATTAGTTTCCAGATCTGTAACCCTGCCCTCCAGACTATATAAGGAGGGGCAAGGGGCCCCCCTAGGACAGGATATTCTCTCAACACAATCCAATACAACCAAACGCAGGACGTAGGTATTACGCCAACTCGGCGGCCGAACCTGGATAAAAAGCTTGTCCGTGTCTTGCGTCACCATCGAGTTCGTAGTTTGCGCACCGTCTACCAATAAACTACTACCGTGGGTATACCCCAAGGTAGACTGCCGACCAGCTTTCGTCGACAATACCATATGCTAAGAAATCCATTTGGACGCACCCTAATAGAACTCCTAGATGACATGTGTCATATGGAATCTCGCTTCGGTCTGTTTGGAGACAGAGTTAGTTTTGGTGCAAGATAGGTACACAGTTTAAGCCTAATGCATCATAGGCTAACAAACCATTTTGGATGCACCCGATGATACTCCTGCGTAAAGGGGCTCAAGTGGAAGCTCAGTTTGCTTTTGTTTGGAGATAGTGCTAATCTTGATGCAAGATAGGTGCACGAATTACATGGAACATACCATATGCTTCGAAATATATTTGTAAGCACCCAATAGAACTCCTAGATGACGTGTGTCATATAGAATCTCACTTCGGTCTCTTCGGAGATAGTGTTAGTTTCGGTGCAAGATAAGTACACGGTTTGTGCCTATTGCACCACAGGCTAAGAAACTATTTTGGACGCATATGATGGTACTCCTTGGTGAAGAGGCTCAAGTGGAATCTTGGTTCTGTCTGTTTGGAGATAGTTCTAATCTTGATGCAAGATAGGTGCACGGTTTGCAAGGAACATAACATATGCTTAGAAATCAATTTGGACAAACCTGATGGAACTGTAGATGCACCCGATAGAACTACTAGATGAAGTGTATCATATGGAATCTCGCTTCGGTCCAGTTGGAGATATTATTAGTTTCGGTGCAAGATAGTTGCATGGTTTGTGCCCAGTGCACTATAGGCTCCGAAATCGTTGTGGAAGTTCCCGATGGTACTCCTACGTGAAGAGGCTCAAGTGAAAGCTTGGTTCGGTCTGTTTGGAGATAGTGCTAATCTTGATGAAAGATAGGTGTACGGTTTGCATGGAACGTACCATATTCTCATAAATCAATTTGGACGCACCCGATAGAACTCATAGATCATGTGTGTCATATGGAATCTCGCTTCAATCTGTTTGGAGACAGTGTTAGTTTAGGTGCAAGATTGGTGCATGGTTTGGGCATAACGCACCATAGGCTCAGAAACCATTATGGAAGCACCCGATGATAATCCTAGGTAAAAAGGCTCAAGTGGAAGGTCGGTTCGATCTGTTTGGAGATAGTGCTAATCTTGATGCAAGATAGGTGCACGGTTTGCATGGAACATACCATATGCTAAGAAATCCATTTGGACGCTCCCCAATAGAACTCCTAGATGACATGTGTCATATAGAATCTCGCTTTGGTCTGTTTAGAGACAGAGTTAGTTTTGGTGCAAGATAGGTACACAGTTTGCGCCTAATGCATCATAGGCTAAAAACCATTTTGGATGCACCAAATGATACTCCTAGGTAAAGGGGCTCAAGTGGAAGCTCAGTTTGCTTTGTTTGGAGATAGTGCTAATCTTGATGCAAGATAGGTGCCCGAATTGCATCGAACATACCATATGCTTCAAAATATATTTGGAAGCACCCAATAGAACTCCTAGATGACGTGTGTCATATAGAATCTCACTTCGGTCTCTTTGGAGATAGTGTTAGTTTTGGTGCAAGATTAGTACACGATTTGTGCCTAATGCACCATAGGCTAAGAAACTATTTTGGACGCACGCGATGGTACTCCTTGGTGAAGAGGCTCATGTGGAATCTTGGTTCTGTCTGTTTGGAGATATTTCTAATCTTGATGCAAGATAGGTGCACGGTTTGCATGGAACATACCATATGCTCAGAAATCAATTTGGACACAGCCGATGGAACTGTAG
>NW_018396404.1:532013-534714 GCF_000003195.3 Sorghum bicolor
CAAACGAGGACACCTATCGGGTGCGTCCAAATTGATTTCTAAGTAAATGGTATGTACCATGCAAACCGTGCACCTATTTTACATCAAGATTAGCACTATCTCCAAACAGACCAAACTAAGCTTCCACTTGAGCCTCTTCACCTAGGAGTACCCTCAGGTGTGTCCAAAATGATTTTGGAGCCTATGGTTCATTTGGTGCAAACCGTGCACTGCACCTTTATTACACCAAAACTAACATTGTCTCTAAATAGACCGAAGCGAGACTCCATATGACACACATTATCTAAGAGTTTCATTGGGTGCATCTAAATTGATTTCCAAGCCTATGGTAGTTTCCATACAAATCGTGCACCTATCTTGCATCAAGATTAGCACAACCTCAAAACACACCGAACCAAGCTTGCACTTGTGCCTCTTCACCTAGGAGTATCATTCGGTGCTTCCACAATAACTTATGAGATTATGGTGCATTAGGCGTAAACCGTGCACCTATCTTCTACCGAAACTAACATTGTCTCCAAATAGACCGAAGCGAGATTACATATGACACATGTCATCTAGGAGTTCCATCGGGTGCGACCAAATTGATTTCCGAAAATATGGTACGTTCCAAGCAAACCATACACCTATCTTGCATCGAGATTAGCACTATCTCCAAACAGACCGAACCGAGCTTTCACTTCAGCCTCTTCACCTAGGAGTACCATCGAGAACTTCCACAACGATTTCTGAGCCTATGGTGCACTGGGCACAAACCATGCAAATATCTTGCACCGAAACTAATACTATCTCCAACTGGACCAAAGCGAGATTCCATATGATACACTTCATCTAGTAGTTCCATCGGGTTTGTCCAAATTGATTTATGAGCATATGGTATGTTTCATGCAAACCGTGCACCTATCTTGCATCAAGATTAGAACTATCTCCAAACATACAGAACCAAGATTCCACTTGAGCCTCTTCACCAAGGAGTACCATCGCGTGCATCCAAAATACTTTCTTAGCCTATGGTGCATTAGGCACAAACCGTGTACCTATCTTGCACCGAAACTAACACTATCTCCAAAGAGACTGAAGTGAGATTCTATATGACACATGTCATCTAGGAGTTCTATTGGGTGCTCCCAAATATATTTCTAAGCATATGGTACGTTCGATGCAATTCGTGCACCTATCTTGCATCAAGATTAGCACTATCTCCAAACAAAGCAAACTAAGCTTCCACTTGAGCCCCTTTACCCAGGAGTATCATCGGGTGCATCCAAAATGGTTTCTTAGCCTATGATGCATTAGGCGCAAATGGTATACCTATATTGCACCAAAACTAACTCTGTCTCCAAACAGGCCGAAGCGAGATTCTATATGACACATATCAATCTAGGAGTTCTATTGGGGTGCGTCCAAATGGATTTCTTAGCACTTGGTATGTTCTACGCAAACCATGCACCTATGTTGCATCAAGATTAGCACTATCTCCAACACAGATCGAATTGACCTTCCACTTGAGCCTCTTCACCTAGGAGTATTATCCGGTGCTTCCATAATGGTTTCTGAGCCTATGGTGCATTATGTGCAAACCATGCACAAATCTTGCACCTAAACTAACACTGTCTCCAAACATATTGAAGCAAGATTCCATATGACACACATGATCTAGGAGTTCTATCAGGTGCGTCCAAATTGATTTGCGAGAATATGGTACGTTCTATGCAAACCGTATACCTGTCTTGCATCAAGATTAGCACTATCTCCAAACAGACCGAACCGAGCTTTCACATGAGCCTCTTCACCTAGGAGTACCATCGATAACTTCCACAACGATTTCTGAGCCTATGGTGCACTGGGCACAAACCATGCAACTATCTTGCACCGAAACTAATACTATCTCCAACTGGACCAAAGCGAGATTCCATATGATACACTTCATCTAGTAGTTCCATCGGGTTTGTCCAAATTGATTTATGAGCATATGGTATGTTCCATGCAAACCGTGCACCTATCTTGCATCAAGATTAGAACTATCTCCAAACAGACAGAACCAAGATTCCACTTGAGCCTCTTCACCAAGGAGTACCATCGTGTGCGTCCAAAATAGTTTCTTAGCCTATGGTGCATTAGGCACAAACCATGTACCTATCTTGCACCGAAACTAACACTATCTCCAAAGAGACCGAAGTGAGATTCTATATGACACACATCATCTAGGAGTTCTATTGGGTGCTTCCAAATATATCTCGAAGCATATGGTACGTTTCATGCAATTCGTGCACCTATCTTGCATCAAGATTAGCACTATCTCCAAACAAAGCAAACTGAGCTTCCACCTGAGCCCCATTACCAAGGAGTATCATCGGGTGCATCCAAAATGGTTTCTTAGCCTATGATGCATTAGGCACAAACTGTGTACCTATCTTGCAACAAAACTAACTGTCTCCAAATAGACCGAAGCGAGATTCCATATGACACATGTCATCTAGGAGTTCTATTGGGGTGCGTCCAAATGAATTTCTTAGCTTATGGTATGTTCCATGCAAACCGTGCACCTATCTTGCATCAAGATTAGCACAATCTCCAAACAGATCGAACCGACCTTCCACTTGAACCTCTTTACCTAGGATTATTATCGGGTGCTTCCATAATGGTTTCCGAGCCTACGGTGCTTTATGCGCAAACCATGCACCAATCTTGCACCTAAACT
>NW_018396404.1:535138-552854 GCF_000003195.3 Sorghum bicolor
GTACCATCGGGAACTTCCACAACAGTTTCTAAGCCTATGGTGCACTGGGCACAAACCATGCACCTATCTTTTACCGAAACTAATACTATCTCCAACTGGACTGAAGCGAGATTCCATATGATACACTTCATCTAGTAGTTCCATCGGGTGCATCTACAGTTCCATCGGCTGTGTCCAAATTGATTTCTGAGCATATGGTATGTTCCATGCAAACCGTGCACCTATCTTGCATCAAGATTAGAAATATCTCCAAACAGACAGAACCAAGATTCCACTTGAGCCTCTTCACCGAGGAGTCCCATCGTGTGCGTCCAAAATAGTTTCTTAGCCTATGGTGCATTAGGCACAAACCGGTGTACCTATCTTGCACCGAAACTAACACTATCTCCAAAGAGACCGAAGTGAGATTCTATATGACACACGTCATCTAGGAGTTCTATTGGATGCTTCCAAATATATTTCGAAGCATATGGTACGTTCCATGCAATTCGTGCACCTATCTTGCATCAAGATTAGCACTATCTCTAAACAAAAGCAAACTGAGCTTCCACTTGAGCCCCTTTACTCAGGAGTATCATCGGGTTCATCCAAAATTGTTTCTTAGCCTATGATGCATTAGGCGCAAACTGTGTACCAATCTTGCACCAAAACTAACTCTGTCTCCAAACAGACCGAAGCGAGATTCCATATGACACATGTCATCTAGGAGTTCAATTGGGGTGCGTTCAAATGGATTTCTTAGCACTTGGTATGTTCCATGCAAACCATGCACCTATGTTGCATCAAGATTAGCACTGTCTCCAACACAGATCGAATTGACCTTCCACTTGAGCCACTTCACCTAGGAATATTATCGGGTGCTTCCATAATGGTTTCCGAGCCTATGGTGCATTATGCGCAAACCATGCACCAATCTTGCTACTAAACTAACACTGTCTCCAAACGGATTGAAGCAAGATTCCATATGACACACATGATGTAGGAGTTCTATCGGGTGCGTCCAAATTGATTTCCGAGAATGTGGTATGTTCCATGCAAACCATACACCTATCTTGCATCGAGATTAGCACTATCTCCAAACAGACCGAACCGAGCTTTCACTTCAGCCTCTTCACCTAGGAGTACCATCGAGAACTTCCTCAACGGTTTTTGAGCCTGTGGTGCACTCGGCACAAACCATGCACTTATCTTGCACCGAAACTAATTCTATCTCCAACTGCACTGAAGCGAGATTCCATATGATACACTTCATCTAGTAGTTCCATTGGGTGTGTCCAAATTGATTTCTAAGCATATGGTATGTTTCATGCAAACCGTGCACCTATCTTGCATCAAGATTAGACCTATCTCCAAACATACAGAACCAAGATTCCACATGAGCCTCTTCACCAAGGAGTACCATCGCGTGCATCCAAAATAGTTTCTTAGCCTATGGTGAATTAGGCACAAACCGTGTACCTATCTTGCACCAAAACTAACACTATCTCCAAAGACACTGAAGTGAGATTCTATATGACACATGTCATCTAGGAGTTCTATTGGGTGCTTCCAAATATATTTCTAAGCATATGGTACGTTCGATGCAATTCGTGCACCTATCTTGCATCAAGATTAGCAATATCTCCAAACAAAGCAAACTAAGCTTCCACTTGAGCCCCTTTACCCAGGAGTATCATCGGGTGCATCCAAAATGGTTTCTTAGCCTATGATGCATTAGGCGCAAATGGTATACCTATATTGCAACAAAACTAACTCTGTCTCTAAACAGGCCGAAGCGAGATTCTATATGACACATATCAATCTAGGAGTTCTATTGGGGTGCGTCCAAATGGATTTCTTAGCACTTGGTATGTTCTACGCAAACCATGCACCTATGTTGCATCAAGATTAGCACTATCTCCAACACAGATCGAATTGACCTTCCACTTGAGCCTCTTCACCTAGGAGTATTATCCGGTGCTTCCATAATGGTTTCTGAGCCTATGGTGCATTATGTGCAAACCATGCACAAATCTTGCACCTAAACTAACACTGTCTCCAAACATATTGAAGCAAGATTCCATATGACACACATGATCTAGGAGTTCTATCAGGTGCGTCCAAATTGATTTCCGAGAATATGGTACGTTCTATGCAAACCGTATACCTGTCTTGCATCAAGATTAGCACTATCTCCAAACAGACCGAACCGAGCTTTCACATGAGCCTCTTCACCTAGGAGTACCATCGAGAACTTCCACAACGATTTCTGAGCCTATGGTGCACTGGGCACAAACCATGCAAATATCTTGCACCGAAACTAATACTATCTCCAACTGGACCAAAGCGAGATTCCATATGATACACTTCATCTAGTAGTTCCATCGGGTTTGTCCAAATTGATTTATGAGCATATGGTATGTTTCATGCAAACCGTGCACCTATCTTGCATCAAGATTAGAACTATCTCCAAACAGACAGAACCAAGATTCCACTTGAGCCTCTTCACCAAGGAGTACCATCGTGTGCGTCCAAAATACTTTCTTAGCCTATGGTGCATTAGGCACAAACCATGTACCTATCTTGCACCGAAACTAACACTATCTCCAAAGAGACCGAAGTGAGATTCTATATGACACACATCATCTAGGAGTTCTATTGGGTGCTTCCAAATATATCTCGAAGCATATGGTACGTTTCATGCAATTCGTGCACCTATCTTGCATCAAGATTAGCACTATCTCCAAACAAAGCAAACTGAGCTTCCACCTGAGCCCCATTACCAAGGAGTATCATCGGGTGCATCCAAAATGGTTTCTTAGCCTATGATGCATTAGGCACAAACTGTGTACCTATCTTGCACCAAAACTAACTGTCTCCAAATAGACTGAAGCGAGATTCCATATGACACATGTCATCTAGGAGTTCTATTGTGGTGCGTCCAAATGAATTTCTTAGCTTATGGTATGTTCCATGCAAACCGTGCACCTATCTTGCATCAAGATTAGCACAATCTCCAAACAGATCGAACCGACCTTCCACTTGAACCTCTTTACCTAGGATTATTATCGGGTGCTTCCATAATGGTTTCCGAGCCTACGGTGCTTTATGCGCAAACCATGCACCAATCTTGCACCTAAACTAACACTGTCTCCAAACAGATTGAAGCAAGATTCCATATGACACACATGATCTAGCAGTTCTATCGGGTGCGTCCGAATTGACTTCCGAGAATATGGTATGTTCCATGCAAACCATACACCTATCTTGCATCAAGATTTGCACTATCTGCAAACAGACCGAACCGAGCTTTCACTTGAGCCTCTTCACCTAGGAGTACCATCGGGAAGTTCCACAACGGTTTTTGAGCCTATGGTGCACTGGGCACAAACCATGCAACTATCTTGCACCGAAACTAATACTATCTCCAACTGGACTGAAGCGAGATTCCATATGATACACTTCATCTAGTAGTTCCATCGGGTGCATCTACAGTTCCATCGGGTGTGTCCAAATTGATTTCTAAGCATATGGTATGTTCCATGCAAACCGTGCACCTATCTTGCATCAAAATTAGAACTATCTCCAAACAGACAGAACCAAGATTCCACATGAGCCTCTTCACCAAGGAGTACCATCGCATGAGTCCAAAACAGTTTCTTAGCCTATGTTCCACGCAAAACGTGCACCTATCTTGCATCAAGATTAGCACTATCTCGAAACAGACCATACCGAGCTTCCATTTGAGCCTATTCTCCTAGGAGTACCATCGGGTGCATCCAAAATGGTTTCTTAGCCTATGGTGCATTAGGCACAAACCGTAAACCTATCTTGCACCAAAACTAACACTGTCTCCAAATGGACCGAAGGGAGATTCCATATGACACACGTCATCAAGGAGTTCTATCGGGTGCGTCCAAATTGATTTCTAAGTAAATGGTATGTACCATGCAAACCGTGCACCTATTTTACATCAAGATTAGCACTATCTCCAAACAGACCAAACTAAGCTTCCACTTGAGCCTCTTCACCTAGGAGTACCCTCAGGTGTGTCCAAAATGATTTTGGAGCCTATGGTTCATTTGGTGCAAACCGTGCACTGCACCTTTATTACACCAAAACTAACATTGTCTCTAAATAGACCGAAGCGAGACTCCATATGACACACATTATCTAAGAGTTTCATTGGGTGCATCTAAATTGATTTCCAAGCCTATGGTAGTTTCCATACAAATCGTGCACCTATCTTGCATCAAGATTAGCACAACCTAAAAACACACCGAACCAAGCTTGCACTTGTGCCTCTTCACCTAGGAGTATCATTCGGTGCTTCCACAATAACTTATGAGATTATGGTGCATTAGGCGTAAACCGTGCACCTATCTTCTACCGAAACTAACATTGTCTCCAAATGGACCGAAGCGAGATTACATATGACACATGTCATCTAGGAGTTCCATCGGGTGCGACCAAATTGATTTCCGAGAATATGGTACGTTCCAAGCAAACCATACACCTATCTTGCATCGAGATTAGCACTATCTCCAAACAGACCGAACCGAGCTTTCACTTCAGCATCTTCACCTAGGAGTACCATCGAGAACTTCCTCAACGGTTTTTGAGCCTGTGGTGCACTCGGCACAAACCATGCACTTATCTTGCACCGAAACTAATTCTATCTCCAACTGCACTGAAGCGAGATTCCATATGATACACTTCATCTAGTAGTTCCATTGGGTGTGTCCAAATTGATTTCTAAGCATATGGTATGTTTCATGCAAACCGTGCACCTATCTTGCATCAAGATTAGACCTATCTCCAAACATACAGAACCAAGATTCCACTTGAGCCTCTTCACCAAGGAGTACCATCGCGTGCATCCAAAATAGTTTCTTAGCCTATGGTGAATTAGGCACAAACCGTGTACCTATCTTGCACCGAAACTAACACTATCTCCAAAGAGACTGAAGTGAGATTCTATATGACACATGTCATCTAGGAGTTCTATTGGGTGCTTCCAAATATATTTCTAAGCATATGGTACGTTCGATGCAATTCGTGCACCTATCTTGCATCAAGATTAGCACTATCTCCAAACAAAGCAAACTAAGCTTCCACTTGAGCCCCTTTACCCAGGAGTATCATCGGGTGCATCCAAAATGGTTTCTTAGCCTATGATGCATTAGGCGCAAATGGTATACCTATATTGCACCAAAACTAACTCTGTCTCCAAACAGGCCGAAGCGAGATTCTATATGACACATATCAATCTAGGAGTTCTATTGGGGTGCGTCCAAATGGATTTCTTAGCACTTGGTATGTTCTACGCAAACCATGCACCTATGTTGCATCAAGATTAGCACTATCTCCAACACAGATCGAATTGACCTTCCACTTGAGCCTCTTCACCTAGGAGTATTATCCGGTGCTTCCATAATGGTTTCTGAGCCTATGGTGCATTATGTGCAAACCATGCACAAATCTTGCACCTAAACTAACACTGTCTCCAAACATATTGAAGCAAGATTCCATATGACACACATGATCTAGGAGTTCTATCAGGTGCGTCCAAATTGATTTCTGAGAATATGGTACGTTCTATGCAAACCGTATACCTGTCTTGCATCAAGATTAGCACTATCTCCAAACAGACCGAACCGAGCTTTCACATGAGCCTCTTCACCTAGGAGTACCATCGAGAACTTCCACAACGATTTCTGAGCCTATGGTGCACTGGGCACAAACCATGCAACTATCTTGCACCGAAACTAATACTATCTCCAACTGGACCAAAGCGAGATTCCATATGATACACTTCATCTAGTAGTTCCATCGGGTTTGTCCAAATTGATTTATGAGCATATGGTATGTTCCATGCAAACCGTGCACCTATCTTGCATCAAGATTAGAACTATCTCCAAACAGACAGAACCAAGATTCCACTTGAGCCTCTTCACCAAGGAGTACCATCGTGTGCGTCCAAAATAGTTTCTTAGCCTATGGTGCATTAGGCACAAACCATGTACCTATCTTGCACCGAAACTAACACTATCTCCAAAGAGACCGAAGTGAGATTCTATATGACACACATCATCTAGGAGTTCTATTGGGTGCTTCCAAATATATCTCGAAGCATATGGTACGTTTCATGCAATTCGTGCACCTATCTTGCATCAAGATTAGCACTATCTCCAAACAAAGCAAACTGAGCTTCCACCTGAGCCCCATTACCAAGGAGTATCATCGGGTGCATCCAAAATGGTTTCTTAGCCTATGATGCATTAGGCACAAACTGTGTACCTATCTTGCACCAAAACTAACTGTCTCCAAATAGACCGAAGCGAGATTCCATATGACACATGTCATCTAGGAGTTCTATTGTGGTGCGTCCAAATGAATTTCTTAGCTTATGGTATGTTCCATGCAAACCGTGCACCTATCTTGCATCAAGATTAGCACAATCTCCAAACAGATCGAACCGACCTTCCACTTGAACCTCTTTACCTAGGATTATTATCGGGTGCTTCCATAATGGTTTCCGAGCCTACGGTGCTTTATGCGCAAACCATGCACCAATCTTGCACCTAAACTAACACTGTCTCCAAACAGATTGAAGCAAGATTCCATATGACACACATGGTCTAGGAGTTCTATCCGGTGCGTCCGAATTGATTTCCGAGAATATGGTATGTTCCATGCAAACCATACACCTATCTTGCATCAAGATTTGCACTATCTGCAAACAGACCGAACCGAGCTTTCACTTGAGCCTCTTCACCTAGGAGTACCATCGGGAAGTTCCACAACGGTTTTTGAGCCTATGGTGCACTGGGCACAAACCACGCAACTATCTTGCACCGAAACTAATACTATCTCCAACTGGACTGAAGCGAGATTCCATATGATACACTTCATCTAGTAGTTCCATCGGGTGCATCTACAGTTCCATCGGGTGTGTCCAAATTGATTTCTAAGCATATGGTATGTTCCATGCAAACCGTGCACCTATCTTGCATCAAAATTAGAACTATCTCCAAACAGACAGAACCAAGATTCCACATGAGCCTCTTCACCAAGGAGTACCATCGCATGCGTCCAAAACAGTTTCTTAGCCTATGTTCCACGCAAAACGTGCGCCTATCTTGCATCAAGATTAGCACTATCTCGAAACAGACCATACCGAGCTTCCATTTGAGCCTATTCTCCTAGGAGTACCATCGGGTGCATCCAAAATGGTTTCTTAGCCTATGGTGCATTAGGCACAAACCGTAAACCTATCTTGCACCAAAACTAACACTGTCTCCAAATGGACCGAAGGGAGATTCCATATGACACACGTCATCAAGGAGTTCTATCGGGTGCGTCCAAATTGATTTCTAAGTAAATGGTATGTACCATGCAAACCGTGCACCTATTTTACATCAAGATTAGCACTATCTCCAAACAGACCAAACTAAGCTTCCACTTGAGCCTCTTCACCTAGGAGTACCCTCAGGTGTGTCCAAAATGATTTTGGAGCCTATGGTTCATTTGGTGCAAACCGTGCAGTGCACATTTATTACACCAAAACTAACATTGTCTCTAAATAGACCGAAGCGAGACTCCATATGACACACATTATCTAAGAGTTTCATTGGGTGCATCTAAATTGATTTCCAAGCCTATGGTAGTTTCCATACAAACCGTGCACCTATCTTGCATCAAGATTAGCACAACCTCAAAACACACCGAACCAAGCTTGCACTTGTGCCTCTTCACCTAGGAGTATCATTCGGTGCTTCCACAATAACTTATGAGATTATGGTGCATTAGGCGTAAACCGTGCACCTATCTTCTACCGAAACTAACATTGTCTCCAAATGGACCGAAGCGAGATTACATATGACACATGTCATCTAGGAGTTCCATCGGGTGCGACCAAATTGATTTCCGAGAATATGGTACGTTCCAAGCAAACCATACACCTATCTTGCATCGAGATTAGCACTATCTCCAAACAGACCGAACCGAGCTTTCACTTCAGCCTCTTCACCTAGGAGTACCATTGAGAACTTCCTCAACGGTTTTTGAGCCTGTGGTGCACTCGGCACAAACCATGCACTTATCTTGCACCGAAACTAATTCTATCTCCAACTGCACTGAAGCGAGATTCCATATGATACACTTCATCTAGTAGTTCCATTGGGTGTGTCCAAATTGATTTCTAAGCATATGGTATGTTTCATGCAAACCGTGCACCTATCTTGCATCAAGATTAGACCTATCTCCAAACATACAGAACCAAGATTCCACTTGAGCCTCTTCACCAAGGAGTACCATCGCGTGCATCCAAAATAATTTCTTAGCCTATGGTGAATTAGGCACAAACCGTGTACCTATCTTGCACCGAAACTAACACTATCTCCAAAGAGACTGAAGTGAGATTTTATATGACACACGTCATCTAGGAGTTCTATTGGGTGCTTCCAAATATATTTCTAAGCATATGGTACGTTCGATGCAATTCGTGCACCTATCTTGCATCAAGATTAGCACTATCTCCAAACAAAGCAAACTAAGCTTCCACTTGAGCCCCTTTACCCAGGAGTATCATCGGGTGCATCCAAAATGGTTTCTTAGCCTATGATGCATTAGGCGCAAATGGTATACCTATATTGCACCAAAACTAACTCTGTCTCCAAACAGGCCGAAGCGAGATTCTATATGACACATATCAATCTAGGAGTTCTATTGGGGTGCGTCCAAATGGATTTCTTAGCACTTGGTATGTTCTACGCAAACCATGCACCTATGTTGCATCAAGATTAGCACTATCTCCAACACAGATCGAATTGACCTTCCACTTGAGCCTCTTCACCTAGGAGTATTATCCGGTGCTTCCATAATGGTTTCTGAGCCTATGGTGCATTATGTGCAAACCATGCACAAATCTTGCACCTAAACTAACACTGTCTCCAAACATATTGAAGCAAGATTCCATATGACACACATGATCTAGGAGTTCTATCAGGTGCGTCCAAATTGATTTCCGAGAATATGGTACGTTCTATGCAAACCGTATACCTGTCTTGCATCAAGATTAGCACTATCTCCAAACAGACCGAACCGAGCTTTCACATGAGCCTCTTCACCTAGGAGTACCATCGAGAACTTCCACAATGATTTCTGAGCCTATGGTGCACTAGGCACAAACCATGCAACTATCTTGCACCGAAACTAATACTATCTCCAACTGGACCAAAGCGAGATTCCATATGATACACTTCATCTAGTAGTTCCATCGGGTTTGTCCAAATTGATTTATGAGCATATGGTATGTTCCATGCAAACCGTGCACCTATCTTGCATCAAGATTAGAACTATCTCCAAACAGACAGAACCAAGATTCCACTTGAGCCTCTTCACCAAGGAGTACCATCGTGTGCGTCCAAAATAGTTTCTTAGCCTATGGTGCATTAGGCACAAACCGTGTACCTATCTTGCACCGAAACTAACACTATCTCCAAAGAGACCGAAGTGAGATTCTATATGACACACATCATCTAGGAGTTCTATTGGGTGCTTCCAAATATATCTCGAAGCATATGGTACGTTTCATGCAATTCGTGCACCTATCTTGCATCAAGATTAGCACTATCTCCAAACAAAGCAAACTGAGCTTCCACCTGAGCCCCATTACCAAGGAGTATCATCGGGTGCATCCAAAATGGTTTCTTAGCCTATGATGCATTAGGCACAAACTGTGTACCTATCTTGCACCAAAACTAACTGTCTCCAAATAGACTGAAGCGAGATTCCATATGACACATGTCATCTAGGAGTTCTATTGTGGTGCGTCCAAATGAATTTCTTAGCTTATGGTATGTTCCATGCAAACCGTGCACCTATCTTGCATCAAGATTAGCACAATCTCCAAACAGATCGAACCGACCTTCCACTTGAACCTCTTTACCTAGGATTATTATCGGGTGCTTCCATAATGGTTTCCGAGCCTACGGTGCTTTATGCGCAAACCATGCACCAATCTTGCACCTAAACTAACACTGTCTCCAAACAGATTGAAGCAAGATTCCATATGACACACATGATCTAGCAGTTCTATCGGGTGCGTCCGAATTGACTTCCGAGAATATGGTATGTTCCATGCAAACCATACACCTATCTTGCATCAAGATTTGCACTATCTGCAAACAGACCGAACCGAGCTTTCACTTGAGCCTCTTCACCTAGGAGTACCATCGGGAAGTTCCACAACGATTTTTGAGCCTATGGTGCACTGGGCACAAACCATGCAACTATCTTGCACCGAAACTAATACTATCTCCAACTGGACTGAAGCGAGATTCCATATGATACACTTCATCTAGTAGTTCCATCGGGTGCATCTACAGTTCCATCGGGTGTGTCCAAATTGATTTCTAAGCATATGGTATGTTCCATGCAAACCGTGCACCTATCTTGCATCAAAATTAGAACTATCTCCAAACAGACAGAACCAAGATTCCACATGAGCCTCTTCACCAAGGAGTACCATCGCATGCGTCCAAAACAGTTTCTTAGCCTATGTTCCACGCAAAACGTGCGCCTATCTTGCATCAAGATTAGCACTATCTCGAAACAGACCATACCGAGCTTCCATTTGAGCCTATTCTCCTAGGAGTACCATCGGGTGCATCCAAAATGGTTTCTTAGCCTATGGTGCATTAGGCACAAACCGTAAACCTATCTTGCACCAAAACTAACACTGTCTCCAAATGGACCGAAGGGAGATTCCATATGACACACGTCATCAAAGAGTTCTATCGGGTGCGTCCAAATTGATTTCTAAGTAAATGGTACGTACCATGCAAACCGTGCACCTATTTTACATCAAGATTAGCACTATCTCCAAACAGACCAAACTAAGCTTCCACTTGAGCCTCTTCACCTAGGAGTACCCTCAGGTGTGTCCAAAATGATTTTGGAGCCTATGGTTCATTTGGTGCAAACCGTGCAGTGCACCTTTATTACACCAAAACTAACATTGTCTCTAAATAGACGGAAGCGAGACTCCATATGACACACATTATCTAAGAGTTTCATTGGGTGCATCTAAATTGATTTCCAAGCCTATGGTAGTTTCCATACAAACCGTGCACCTATCTTGCATCAAGATTAGCACAACCTCAAAACACACCGAACCAAGCTTGCACTTGTGCCTCTTCACCTAGGAGTATCATTCGGTGCTTCCACAATAACTTATGAGATTATGGTGCATTAGGCGTAAACCGTGCACCTATCTTCTACCGAAACTAACATTGTCTCCAAATGGACCGAAGCGAGATTACATATGACACATGTCATCTAGGAGTTCCATCGGGTGCGACCAAATTGATTTCCGAGAATATGGTACGTTCCAAGCAAACCATACACCTATCTTGCATCGAGATTAGCACTATCTCCAAACAGACCGAACCGAGCTTTCACTTCAGCCTCTTCACCTAGGAGTACCATCGAGAACTTCCTCAACGGTTTTTGAGCCTGTGGTGCACTCGGCACAAACCATGCACTTATCTTGCACCGAAACTAATTCTATCTCCAACTGCACTGAAGCGAGATTCCATATGATACACTTCATCTAGTAGTTCCATTGGGTGTGTCCAAATTGATTTCTAAGCATATGGTATGTTTCATGCAAACCGTGCACCTATCTTGCATCAAGATTAGACCTATCTCCAAACATACAGAACCAAGATTCCACTTGAGCCTCTTCACCAAGGAGTACCATCGTGTGCATCCAAAATAGTTTCTTAGCCTATGGTGAATTAGGCACAAACCGTGTACCTATCTTGCACCGAAACTAACACTATCTCCAAAGAGACTGAAGTGAGATTCTATATGACACACGTCATCTAGGAGTTCTATTGGGTGCTTCCAAATATATTTCTAAGCATATGGTACGTTCGATGCAATTCGTGCACCTATCTTGCATCAAGATTAGCACTATCTCCAAACAAAGCAAACTAAGCTTCCACTTGAGCCCCTTTACCCAGGAGTATCATCGGGTGCATCCAAAATGGTTTCTTAGCCTATGATGCATTAGGCGCAAATGGTATACCTATATTGCACCAAAACTAACTCTGTCTCCAAACAGGCCGAAGCGAGATTCTATATGACACATATCAATCTAGGAGTTCTATTGGGGTGTGTCCAAATGGATTTCTTAGCACTTGGTATGTTCTACGCAAACCATGCACCTATGTTGCATCAAGATTAGCACTATCTCCAACACAGATCGAATTGACCTTCCACTTGAGCCTCTTCACCTAGGAGTATTATCCGGTGCTTCCATAATGGTTTCTGAGCCTATGGTGCATTATGTGCAAACCATGCACAAATCTTGCACCTAAACTAACACTGTCTCCAAACATATTGAAGCAAGATTCCATATGACACACATGATCTAGAAGTTCTATCAGGTGCGTCCAAATTGATTTCCGAGAATATGGTACGTTCTATGCAAACCGTATACCTGTCTTGCATCAAGATTAGCACTATCTCCAAACAGACCGAACCGAGCTTTCACATGAGCCTCTTCACCTAGGAGTACCATCGAGAACTTCCACAACGATTTCTGAGCCTATGGTGCACTGGGCACAAACCATGCAACTATCTTGCACCGAAACTAATACTATCTCCAACTGGACCAAAGCGAGATTCCATATGATACACTTCATCTAGTAGTTCCATCGGGTTTGTCCAAATTGATTTATGAGCATATGGTATGTTTCATGCAAACCGTGCACCTATCTTGCATCAAGATTAGAACTATCTCCAAACAGACAGAACCAAGATTCCACTTGAGCCTCTTCACCAAGGAGTACCATCGTGTGCGTCCAAAATACTTTCTTAGCCTATGGTGCATTAGGCACAAACCATGTACCTATCTTGCACCGAAACTAACACTATCTCCAAAGAGACCGAAGTGAGATTCTATATGACACACATCATCTAGGAGTTCTATTGGGTGCTTCCAAATATATCTCGAAGCATATGGTACGTTTCATGCAATTCGTGCACCTATCTTGCATCAAGATTAGCACTATCTCCAAACAAAGCAAACTGAGCTTCCACCTGAGCCCCATTACCAAGGAGTATCATCGGGTGCATCCAAAATGGTTTCTTAGCCTATGATGCATTAGGCACAAACTGTGTACCTATCTTGCACCAAAACTAACTGTCTCCAAATAGACTGAAGCGAGATTCCATATGACACATGTCATCTAGGAGTTCTATTGTGGTGCGTCCAAATGAATTTCTTAGCTTATGGTATGTTCCATGCAAACCGTGCACCTATCTTGCATCAAGATTAGCAGAATCTCCAAACAGATCGAACCGACCTTCCACTTGAACCTCTTTACCTAGGATTATTATCGGGTGCTTCCATAATGGTTCCCGAGCCTACGGTGCTTTATGCGCAAACCATGCACCAATCTTGCACCTAAACTAACACTGTCTCCAAACAGATTGAAGCAAGATTCCATATGACACACATGATCTAGGAGTTCTATCGGGTGCGTCCGAATTGATTTCCGAGAATATGGTATGTTCCATGCAAACCATACACCTATCTTGCATCAAGATTTGCACTATCTTCAAACAGACCGAACCGAGCTTTCACTTGAGCCTCTTCACCTAGGAGTACCATCGGGAAGTTCCACAACGGTTTTTGAGCCTATGGTGCACTGGGCACAAACCATGCAACTATCTTGCACCGAAACTAATACTATCTCCAACTGGACTGAAGCGAGATTCCATATGATACACTTCATCTAGTAGTTCCATCGGGTGCATCTACAGTTCCATCGGGTGTGTCCAAATTGATTTCTAAGCATATGGTATGTTCCATGCAAACCGTGCACCTATCTTGCATCAAAATTAGAACTATCTCCAAACAGACAGAACCAAGATTCCACATGAGCCTCTTCACCAAGGAGTACCATCGCATGCGTCCAAAACAGTTTCTTAGCCAATGTTCCACGCAAAACGTGCGCCTATCTTGCATCAAGATTAGCACTATCTCGAAACAGACCATACCGAGCTTCCATTTGAGCCTATTCTCCTAGGAGTACCATCGGGTGCATCCAAAATGGTTTCTTAGCCTATGGTGCATTAGGCACAAACCGTAAACCTATCTTGCACCAAAACTAACACTGTCTCCAAATGGACCGAAGGGAGATTCCATATGACACACGTCATCAAGGAGTTCTATCGGGTGCGTCCAAATTGATTTCTAAGTAAATGGTACGTACCATGCAAACCGTGCACCTATTTTACATCAAGATTAGCACTATCTCCAAACAGACCAAACTAAGCTTCCACTTGAGCCTCTTCACCTAGGAGTACCCTCAGGTGTGTCCAAAATGATTTTGGAGCCTATGGTTCATTTGGTGCAAACCGTGCAGTGCACCTTTATTACACCAAAACTAACATTGTCTCTAAATAGACCGAAGCGAGACTCCATATGACACACATTATCTAAGAGTTTCATTGGGTGCATCTAAATTGATTTCCAAGCCTATGGTAGTTTCCATACAAATTGTGCACCTATCTTGCATCAAGATTAGCACAACCTCAAAACACACCGAACCAAGCTTGCACTTGTGCCTCTTCACCTAGGAGTATCATTCGGTGCTTCCACAATAACTTATGAGATTATGGTGCATTAGGCGTAAACCGTGCACCTATCTTCTACCGAAACTAACATTGTCTCCAAATGGACCGAAGCGAGATTACATATGACACATGTCATCTAGGAGTTCCATCGGGTGCGACCAAATTGATTTCCGAGAATATGGTACGTTCCAAGCAAACCATACACCTATCTTGCATCGAGATTAGCACTATCTCCAAACAGACCGAACCGAGCTTTCACTTCAGCCTCTTCACCTAGGAGTACCATCGAGAACTTCCTCAACGGTTTTTGAGCCTGTGGTGCACTCGGCACAAACCATGCACTTATCTTGCACCGAAACTAATTCTATCTCCAACTGCACTGAAGCGAGATTCCATATGATACACTTCATCTAGTAGTTCCATTGGGTGTGTCCAAATTGATTTCTAAGCATATGGTATGTTTCATGCAAACCGTGCACCTATCTTGCATCAAGATTAGACCTATCTCCAAACATACAGAACCAAGATTCCACTTGAGCCTCTTCACCAAGGAGTACCATCGTGTGCATCCAAAATAGTTTCTTAGCCTATGGTGAATTAGGCACAAACCGTGTACCTATCTTGCACCGAAACTAACACTATCTCCAAAGAGACTGAAGTGAGATTCTATATGACACACGTCATCTAGGAGTTCTATTGGGTGCTTCCAAATATATTTCTAAGCATATGGTACGTTCGATGCAATTCGTGCACCTATCTTGCATCAAGATTAGCACAATCTCCAAACAAAGCAAACTAAGCTTCCACTTGAGCCCCTTTACCCAGGAGTATCATCGGGTGCATCCAAAATGGTTTCTTAGCCTATGATGCATTAGGCGCAAATGGTATACCTATATTGCACCAAAACTAACTCTGTCTCCAAACAGGCCGAAGTGAGATTCTATATGACACATATCAATCTAGGAGTTCTATTGGGGTGCGTCCAAATGGATTTCTTAGCACTTGGTATGTTCTACGCAAACCATGCACCTATGTTGCATCAAGATTAGCACTATCTCCAACACAGATCGAATTGACCTTCCACTTGAGCCTCTTCACCTAGGAGTATTATCCGGTGCTTCCATAATGGTTTCTGAGCCTATGGTGCATTATGTGCAAACCATGCACAAATCTTGCACCTAAACTAACACTGTCTCCAAACATATTGAAGCAAGATTCCATATGACACACATGATCTAGAAGTTCTATCAGGTGCGTCCAAATTGATTTCCGAGAATATGGTACGTTCTATGCAAACCGTATACCTGTCTTGCATCAAGATTAGCACTATCTCCAAACAGACCGAACCAAGCTTTCACATGAGCCTCTTCACCTAGGAGTACCATCGAGAACTTCCACAACGATTTCTGAGCCTATGGTGCACTGGGCACAAACCATGCAACTATCTTGCACCGAAACTAATACTATCTCCAACTGGACCAAAGCGAGATTCCATATGATACACTTCATCTAGTAGTTCCATCGGGTTTGTCCAAATTGATTTATGAGCATATGGTATGTTCCATGCAAACCGTGCACCTATCTTGCATCAAGATTAGAACTATCTCCAAACAGACAGAACCAAGATTCCACTTGAGCCTCTTCACCAAGGAGTACCATCGTGTGCGTCCAAAATAGTTTCTTAGCCTATGGTGCATTAGGTACAAACCATGTACCTATCTTGCACCGAAACTAACACTATCTCCAAAGAGACCGAAGTGAGATTCTATATGACACACATCATCTAGGAGTTCTATTGGGTGCTTCCAAATATATCTCGAAGCATATGGTACGTTTCATGCAATTCGTGCACCTATCTTGCATCAAGATTAGCACTATCTCCAAACAAAGCAAACTGAGCTTCCACCTGAGCCCCATTACCAAGGAGTATCATCGGGTGCATCCAAAATGGTTTCTTAGCCTATGATGCATTAGGCACAAACTGTGTACCTATCTTGCACCAAAACTAACTGTCTCCAAATAGACCGAAGCGAGATTCCATATGACACATGTCATCTAGGAGTTCTATTGTGGTGCGTCCAAATGAATTTCTTAGCTTATGGTATGTTCCATGCAAACCGTGCACCTATCTTGCATCAAGATTAGCACAATCTCCAAACAGATCGAACCGACCTTCCACTTGAACCTCTTTACCTAGGATTATTATCGGGTGCTTCCATAATGGTTTCCGAGCCTACGGTGCTTTATGCGCAAACCATGCACCAATCTTGCACCTAAACTAACACTGTCTCCAAACAGATTGAAGCAAGATTCCATATGACACACATGGTCTAGGAGTTCTATCCGGTGCGTCCGAATTGATTTCCGAGAATATGGTATGTTCCATGCAAACCATACACCTATCTTGCATCAAGATTTGCACTATCTGCAAACAGACCGAACCGAGCTTTCACTTGAGCCTCTTCACCTAGGAGTACCATCGGGAAGTTCCACAACGGTTTTTGAGCCTATGGTGCACTGGGCACAAACCACGCAACTATCTTGCACCGAAACTAATACTATCTACAACTGGACTGAAGCGAGATTCCATATGATACACTTCATCTAGTAGTTCCATCGGGTGCATCTACAGTTCCATCGGGTGTGTCCAAATTGATTTCTAAGCATATGGTATGTTCCATGCAAACCGTGCACCTATCTTGCATCAAAATTAGAACTATCTCCAAACAGACAGAACCAAGATTCCACATGAGCCTCTTCACCAAGGAGTACCATCGCATGCGTCCAAAACAGTTTCTTAGCCTATGTTCCACGCAAAACGTGCGCCTATCTTGCATCAAGATTAGCACTATCTCGAAACAGACCATACCGAGCTTCCATTTGAGCCTATTCTCCTAGGAGTACCATCGGGTGCATCCAAAATGGTTTCTTAGCCTATGGTGCATTAGGCACAAACCGTAAACCTATCTTGCACCAAAACTAACACTGTCTCCAAATGGACCGAAGGGAGATTCCATATGACACACGTCATCAAGGAGTTCTATCGGGTGCGTCCAAATTGATTTCTAAGTAAATGGTATGT
>NW_018396405.1:0-3314 GCF_000003195.3 Sorghum bicolor
GGATGATGGTGAGTACTCATCTGCTAGTGATTTTGATGAGGATACACTTGCACTGCTTGCGACTGACCATGCAGGTAATGAAGATCAAATAGAAGAACATATTAATGCAGGTGAAGCGGACCACTATGAGAGCTTGATCGTGCAGCGAGTGCTTAGTGCACAAATGGAGATGGCGGAGCAAAATCAGCGACGCATTTTATTCCAAACAAAGTGTGTCATCAAAGAGCGTTCTTGTCGCATGATCATTGATTGAGGTAGATGCAACAACTTGGCAAGCAGCGATATGGTGCAGAAGCTTGCCCTCAACACCAAACCACACCCGCATCCCTACTACATCCAATGGCTGAACAACAGTGGTAAGGCAAAGGTAACTAGACTTGTGAGAATTAATTTTTCCATCGGATCCTACAAAGATATTGTTGAATGTGATGTTGTGCCTATGCAAGCTTGTAACATTCTGCTAGGTAGACCTTGGCAATTTGATAGAGATTCTATGCATCATGGTATATCAAATCAGTATTCTTTTCTATACCATGATCGCAAAATTGTGTTGCATCCTATGTCCCCTGAAACTATTATGCAAACTGATGTTGCTAGGGCTACTAAAGCAAAGAGCAAGAGCAATAAAAATGATAAATCTGTAATTGGTAACAAAGATGAGATAAAACTGAAAGGACGTTGTATGATAGCTACCAAATCAGATATTAATGAGTTCAATGCATCCACTTCTGTTGCTTATGCTTTGATATGCAAGGATGCTTTGATTTCAGTTGAGGATATGCAATGTTCTTTGCCCCCAGCTGTTGCTAACGTTTTGCAGGAGTATTCTGATGTGTTTCCAAGTGAGGTACCAGCGGGGCTGCCTCCACTACGCGGGATTGAGCACCAAATTGATCTTATTCCTGGATCAGTTTTGCCAAATCGTGCACCATACAGGACAAACCCGGAGGAAACAAAGGAAATTCAGCGACAAGTGCAAGAACTACTAGACAAAGGTTATGTCCGAGAATCTCTTAGTCCTTGTGCTGTTCCAGTAATTTTAGTGCCTAAGAAATATGGAACATGGCGTATGTGTGTTGATTGTAGAGCTATTAATAATATCACCATTCGATATCGACACCCTATTCCACGATTAGATGATATGCTAGATGAACTGAGTGGTGCTGTTGTGTTTTCAAAAGTTGATTTACGTAGTGGGTACCACCAGATTCGTATGAAATTGGGAGATAAAGGTAGAAAGCAATTGATTCTGGAACCTGGGGATTTGGTTTGGTTGCATTTACGAAAAGATAGATTTCCAGAACTGAGAAAATCCAAATTGATGCCTAGAGCTGATGGTCCTTTTAAAGTGCTGCAACGAATTAATGAGAATGCATATAAGCTTGATCTTCCTGCAGATTTTGGGGTTAGTCCCACATTTAACATTGCAGATTTGAAGCCTTATTTGGGTGAGGAAGATGAGCTTGAGTCGAGGACGACTCAAATGCAAGAAAGGGAGGATGATGAGGACATCAACACCAGCGATACATATCCTACATCCACCAGCGATACATATCCTACATCCTCTCCGGCACAACCTATAGCTGGTCCTCTTACTCGTGCTCGTGCCCGTCAACTCAACCTTCAAGTAAGTTCAGTTTTAAACTCTTGTCAATCATATTTAGACAATGGAGACACGTGCACTTTCGTGTTGCTCGGGAATAATGGACAAGATCAGCAAGGGAAGGTTCAACTGCATTCAGAATTTGAGGCAACACCAACTTCAAGGGCTGATTGCATATGGGAAGAGTGATAACTTAACAAAGGTGATTGGAGATCAGGTCCAAGCCTCCACAACATCCTCTATCAAGTTACCACGTCGCTTCTAAAGCAAGGAAACAAAGAGTCCAAACCCCACACGTTTTGGGAGTTGGATTCGGACTGGAAAATAACTCTAACTTGTATGGATCACCACGGCGTCATATGGACTCCAACTGGGACGTTCCTATACTTGTTGGAAAGCTCATGAAGTCTACTTTCCAATGGGTCCAACCATATATCTATGCAGCTTATGAGTCGGGCGCAGTCCTTGTTTTCGTGCCGACACCTTTTTTCTGTTTTGGTGCTGCGTCACCCTATTTTGGACCAATGGCCCATGTATCAAGTTGAGTCCATTAGGGACGCGTCCTAGGGTTGCAGGACGACTCTAGCACCCCTTTGGTCGTCCTCCCCTCTATTTATTTACATCTAGAGCCGCCATGAACAACTGGGTTTTGATTAGATAAAGTTTAGCCTTCGCTACTTGCTTGTAAACGCGTGTGCTGATCCAGCCGCCCGTCTACTTGTTTTCGAAACCCCACTTCATTAGAGATTGAGTTTGAAACCTTCATTTACATCTAGTAATTTAGTACTTGTTCTACTTGTTCTTGCTGGTTCTTCGATTGCTTGCAGGACGAGTGCCCTAGTGGCCGGGTGTTGCGCTCCACAAGATCGTGACAGCCATTGGAGGCGGTGTTCGGTTGCTAAGGCGCGGTCTTGAGGGCTGTAGTCGGGCCGTGAACGTCATCTCCATTCACTAATCGAGTTATCCAGCGCCTCTCATCGAAAGATCAGGCGAAAACCCTAGTGGGTTCACATCACTGTTTGCATGGAACAAACCATATTCTCGAAAATCAATGTGGACGCACCCGATAGAACTCATAGATCATGTGTGTCATATGGAGTCTTGCTTCAATCTGTTTGGAGACAGTGTTAGCTTAGGTGCAAGATTGGTGCATGGTTTGCGCATAATGCACCATAGGCTCAGAAATAATTATGGATGCACCCGATGATAATCCTAGGTGAAGCGGCTCAAGTGGAATGTCGGTTCGATCTGTTTGGAGATAGTGCTAATCTTGATGCAAGATAGGTGCACGGTTTGCATGGAACATACCATATGCTATGAAATCCATTTGGATGCACCCCAATAGAACTCCTAGATGACATGTGTCATATGGAATCTCGCTTCGGTCTGTTTGGAGACAGAGTTGGTTTTGGTGCAAGATAGTTACACAGTTTGCGCCTGATGCATCATAGGGTAAGAAACCATTTTGGATGTACCCGATGATACTCCTCGGTAAAGGGTCTCAAGTGGAAGCTCAGTTTGCTTTTGTTTGGAGATAGTGTTAATCTTGATGCAAGATAGGTGCACGAATTGCATCGAACGTACTATATGCTTAGAAATATATTTGGAAGCACCCAATAGAACTCCTAGATGACTTGTGTCATATAGAATCTCACTTCGGTCTCTTTGGAGATAGTGTTAGTTTCGGTGCAAGATAGGTACACGGTTTGTG
>NW_018396405.1:6504-7512 GCF_000003195.3 Sorghum bicolor
GAGATAGATGTTAGTTTCGGTGCAAGATAGGTACACGGTTTATGCATAATGACACCATAGGCTAAGAAACCATATTGGACGCACGTGATGTTACTCCTAGGTAGAGGGGATCAAGTAGAAGCTCGATTTGGATATAGTGCTAATCTTGATGCAAGATAGGTGCACGGTTTGCATGGAACGTTCCATATGCTAGGAAATCAAGTTCGTCGCACCCGATAGAACTCCTAGATAATGTTAGTATCAGTGCAAGATTGGTACACGGTTTGCACCTAATGCACCTTAAGCTCAGACTCCATTGTGGAAGCACCCGATGATACTCCTAGGTGAAGAGGCTGATGTGGAAGCTCGGTTGAGTCTGTTTGGAGATAGTGCTAATCTTGATGTAAGATAGGTGCACGGTTTGCATGTAACAAACCATATGCCTAGAAATCAATATATACGCACCCAATAGAACTCTTAGATGATGTGTGTCATATGGAGTCTCGCTTTGGTCTATTTAGAGACAATGTTAGTTTCAGTGTAAGATAGGTGCACGGTTTGCGCCTAATGCACCATAGGGTCGAAACCATTGTGGAAGCACCCGATTGTACTCCTAGGTGAAGAGGCTCAAGTGAAAGCTCGATTTGGTCTGTTTCGATATAGTGCTAATCTTGATGCAAGATAGGTGCATGGTTTGCATGGAACATACCATATTCTCGGAAATCAATTTGGACACACCCGATAGAACTCCTAGATGATGTGCGTCATATGGAATTTTGCTTTGGTCCATTTGGAGATAGTGCTAGTTTTGGTGCAAGATAGGTCCACGGTTTACACCTAATGCACCATAGTCTAAAAAACCATTTTGGACGCACCCGGTGGTACTCCTTGGTGCAGAGGCTCAAGTGGAAGCTTGGTTTGGTCTGTTTGGAGATAGTTCTCATATTGATGTATGATAGGCGCACGATTTGCATGGAACATACCATATGCTTAGGAATCAGATGTGGACACACTCCGATGGAACTGCTA
>NW_018396405.1:21929-25805 GCF_000003195.3 Sorghum bicolor
AAACCGCCCGCACACCGGACGCTGAGCACTGGACTCACTCCGATGCGTCCGGTGCACTCTGGACAGACCCGACAATACATCGGACGCTAAAGGCCAGCGTCCGGTGCCTCCACGCAGTGCGTACTTCTCCAAAATTCCCACCGGCGCAATATAAAATATGCACTTAATTTTCTCAAAAGCGCCGAATCTCGCCTCGCAAGCTCGGCGGGAGGGAGAGAGGAACCCAAACCCTCTCAACCCTAGGAACTCCACCTCCTTTGTAAATGTGCCAACACCACCAAGTGTACACCTCCATGTGCAAGTGTGTTAGCATTTTCACAAACATTTTCCCAAAGGAGTTAGCCTCTCAACTTGCCACGCCACTCGATCCTAACACGTATGCAAAGTTAGATCGCTCAAGTGGCACTAGATGACCGATATGCAAACAAGTTTGCCCCTCTTGATAGTACGACCATCTATCATAAATCCTGTCATAAACTTCTCTACACACCTATGACTGGTGAAATGGAAAAGCCCTAGGTTATACCTTTGCCTTGCGCTTTCCATTCCATCTCCTCCAATGTTGATGCAACACATGCACCAACCAATCACCAAATGATATGATCCACTTCATATCATCACGTGACCGTATTGGTTCATCGATCTTGACCTTGCTTGCTCTTCACCGTTGCCTCAGTCCATCGGCGCCAAGTCTTGCTCAAGCTTCACCGTCACACGTGGTCCCTCGCTTCAAAGCCTCCGACTTGCCCTTCACTCTTGCAACCGGTCCATCGAGCCAAGGCTCATCTTGATCTTCTCCACCTTGGTCACATAACTCCATGTCATGTCTCATATGCAATGAGCTCCTCCATCATCATATCATCACCTGTGGACTAATCTCCTATGTATCTCACATAAACACTATTAGTTCACCTAAGTTGTCACTCAATTACCAAAACCAAACAAGGACCTTTCAAGCACCCGATGGTACTTCTAGGTGAAGAGGCTCAAGTGAAAGCTTGGTTTGGTTTGTTTCGAGATATTGCTAATCTTAAGGCAAGATAGGTGCATGGTTTGCGTGGAACATATCATATGCTTGGAAATCAATTTGGACACCCGATCGAACTCCTAGATGATTTGTGTCATATGGAATCTTGCTTCGGTCCATTTGGAGATAGTGTTAGTTTTGACGTAAGATAGGTGCACAATTTGCAAGTAATGCACCATAATCTAAGAAACCACTTTGGACGCACCCGATGGTACTCCTTGGTGAAGAGGCTCAAGTGGAAGCTTGGTTCGGTCTGTTTGGAGAAAGTTCTAATCTTGATGCAAGACAGGTGCACGGTTTGCATGGAACGTACCATATGCTGTCGACGAAAGCTAGTCGGCAGTCTACCTTGGGGTATGCCCACGGTAGTAGTTTATCGGTAGACGGTGCGCAAACTACGAACTCGATGGTGACGCAAGACACGGACAAGCTTTTTATCCAGGTTCGGCCGCCGAATTGGCGTAATACCTACGTCCTGCGTCTGGTTGTATTGATTTGTGTCGAGAGATAATCTGTCCTAGGGGGTCCCCTTGCCCCTCCTTATATAGTCTGGAGGGCAGGGTTACAGATCTAGAAACTAAGCCTAGCCGGTTACAATTGCCATAGATAATTCGATATCAATTCCTATTCTAACCGACTAGAATCCTGCTTGATCTCCACGTCTTGTTTCCTTGCGCGAAACTCGGGCTGTCGGATCAAGCCTTGAACTTGTCTCGTAGTGGGCCAAGCTTCCTGGCTGAAGTCTAGCCGTAAGGGTATAGGGGTTTATACCCCCACAGCTAGTCCCCGAGCGCCATGTATTGTGATGCAACACGCCGTCTTGAGCTTCTTCGATCAGCGTGGCCTGTCGTCTTCAATGAGCGGGGAAATCGCCCGAACGGTTCATTGATCAACATTGTCATCGAAGAAGCAGGTTGTTCGAAGAATGCATGGTGCTCTAAAAAAAATTTCTTTCCTGGTGAAGTGTGCCCACTTTGCCCTTTTTGAAAGGTAGCAGCATCCAAAAAAGGCAAGCAAATTCACCGCCAGGTGAAGTGTGCCCACTTAGTCCCCGAGCCTGGTAGTAGGTGACGTAGGCACGTGGTGCCAGGGTCAAGAGAAAATTCCCCAAAGTAGTTTTGAGACTGAGATGCATCGCTAGATGCATCGTACCGATGTAGTCCCCGAGCTTGCTGGAAGGCGAAGTATGAGCCTTGTAGCAAGGTCTAAAAAATTGAATTCAACAGTCCCCGAGCATGTCATGCTCGTCTGCAATCGAAAAGACCAATCGACCAGTCCCCAGGCACTTAGTGCGCTGCCTGGAATTATATGTTTCTATACTGCACGACCAGTCCCCGAGCGTCGAGTGCTCAGTGGTCGGTGCATGCTTTAAAGCTTTGAGCTGATAGACTGAGCGACCAGTCCCCGAGCGTTAAATGTTCGGTGGTCGGTGCAGTCCTTGAGGTTCCGAGCTGATAGACTGGGCGACCAGGCCCCGAGCGTCGAGTGCTCGGTGGTCGGTGCAGTCTTTGAAGTTCCGAGCTGATTGACTGGGCGACCAGTCCCCGAGCGTCGAGTGCTCGGTGGTCGGTGCAGTCCTTGAAGTTCCGAGCTGATTGACTGGGCGACCAGTCCCCGAGCATCGAGTGCTCGGTGGTCGGTGCAGTCCCCGGATTGCTTACTCACTGGTGTATGTGTCTTCTTACTTTTGAAAAAAATCTTTCCCATTAAAGTTGACATGACGGGGTCTCCTGACGATATGTCAGACGGATGCATAAAAAGCCGCACCTGGCAACTGTACAACCGCTCTTTGCATGGTTTGAGAAAAGGAAACCATCAATTGGTACGAAAACTCCGCCGCATTAATTGCCTATAATCATTGTAAACCGAAACACCGCGTCCGCCGCACGGCCTGCCCACTTCCCGAGAATACAGGAAGTGGGAGAGGTGGGGTCGCGGGTTTATAAGGGCCTAATAGGACCGCCTGTACCGCTTCTCCTGCCATTGCCTTCAAATCTTCCGCTCTCATCTTCTCCAATCTCCTGCATTTTCCTAGCTCCAGCTCACATTCGCACCTCTAATGGCGAAGAGCGATTCCAGGAAGAGGGCCGAGTTGATGGCCAAGGAGTGGAAAAAGTCTCGCAGCACCACAAAGTCTCTTGATGACCTCGTCGACATGGGGCTTCTGCACGGCGCAGAGCTCGGCGGCTGGAGGGCGCCGGAAGGGGAGAGCTACCCCGACCCTCGCGCCGGTGAGATCGTCGTTTTTGAGGATTTCGTCAAGAGAGGCTTTGGTGTTCCTGTTCATCCCTTTCTTCAAGGTCTCCTTTTGTACTATGAGATCGGGATTTGCAATCTGCACCCGAACTCAATTCTCCTTATTTCCACTTTCATCCATCTGTGCGAGGCCTATGTTGGCATAGAGCCGCACTTTGATCTTTTCCGGTACCTTTTCTGTCTGAGGAAGAAGGGAGCAGTTGGAGGCTCCAAGGTTGCAGGTGGAGTATACCTCAACCTTCGTGATGGGATGAAGAATCGCTACCTGCACTGCCCATGGAACACCTCCTTGACCGAATGGTACAGGAAGTGGTTCTACGTCAGGGAGGAACCGGGCAGCTCCACGTTCTGCGACGTGGGGTACGTTCCCGAGAAGAGGGCGAGCTGGACTGACCGCCCAGAGTTCGACGGTCAAGTGGCGGATCTGATAAAGCTGATCGACTGGTCGCGCCTGGATGGGCTTAGCGTGGTCGGCAACTTCATTTGCCGCCGGGTGATGCCCTGCCAGAAGAGGGTGCACTCGGCGTATGAGTATGCCGGAAGCACAGACCCGACCAGGATGCGGTCGGAGATCCTGGAGAAGGCGGAGGTAT
>NW_018396405.1:25905-40126 GCF_000003195.3 Sorghum bicolor
TCAAGTTAGGACGACCAGCACCAAAGGTATGTAGCAGACTCCGTTTGATCATTCGTATGTCGTCAGTAGTTGGCTCATCTCTGTTACTTTTGCAGGTCGGTGATGTCGACCGGTGCGTAGTGTACGTATCACTGGCACCGGGGATGGAAGATCCTGTGGAAGAGGTCCCGCCAGAGGAAGACCGAGCCCGCCCCGTCCCGACCTCCGAGGAGAGGGTGACGGGGAAAAGGCCATCGCCGGTGGATCCCGTGCCGACGCCGGAGCTGCCGGCAGACCTCCCGGCGGAGAGCAGCCAAGCGCCGAAGCGTCGTCGGCTCGTGCGGATCGTCGACGACGACGACGACGACGAGGAGGCTGCACCGTCGTTGGTCCGACGGCCTCGGGACCGCCCAGACGCTGCACCGGTCGCCACTGATCGAGTGGCCAGCGGCGCAGCTGCCCCGCAAGTTGCCGAGGTGGGGGCACAGGCACCGACCGGCCGGGCGAGGAGGAGGTTCACCGCGACCCATCGCCGGTCAGACCTGTAAGTGTTCAACTTACGTATTTTTTTTTTTAACTTTTGTTCCTGTAGTGCGGCATCGGATGTCGACCCTGGCCAAACTGCCGGCCAGGGAACGGGCGAGCCTGCCCGCGGTTCTGGGGATGTGGCCCCCCAGACCACAGAACAGCCGACTGCTGCAGTCGCGCCTGGGAGCACCGAGGAGCTCCCGAGCGCGGCGCCGACTACAACAAGCGGCCCGACCAGGGCTGGGGAGGCTCCCCCAACTGACTCCTCAGAGAAGGGAAGGTCTCCGACCGCTCCTCCTGCCGGGGGAGTGAAGTCCCCCCGCCGCCCCAAGCAGGAGCCTCTCCGGCTGCGGGCTCCCCAGGTCTGGTCCAAGGGACGGTGACGCCTGGGACCACCACCGGGGGTGACGCAGCCCAGGAGGAGGAAACCAGGGCGGCCTCCGACGACGAGGTAGAAGAGATCGAGGGTCGTCCCCGTGATGGCCGCCAACACGTGTATGTGTGGCGCCAACGCGGGGATCACTTTATCGGTCATGAGGAGCTTGCCGAGTCCGAAGAGGCCGCCAGGGTGGAGCGCGCGGCCAAGCGCCTTGTCGACGAAGTCAAGGTAAGCGGCGTTTTGAGCTGCCGCGCATTCTTTTGCCTTGTCTTCTGCGCATTGTTATATGCTTGCTTTGTAGGACGTTATGAAAACGGCGAAGTACCGGAAACGGTGCTTTGACCAGATAGAAGGCGTCATGGCCGAGAACAAGGCCCTTGCCGCGGAGGTAGACCGGTTGCGGGCGGAGGTCGGAGAGAAGGTGGTCGAGATGAGCACCGAAAAGGAGCGTCGTCTCGACCTCGCTCGTCGCCTGGCCGACCAGTACCGGCTGCAGGAAGGTTAGTCACACGCTCCGAGCAGTTTCGCATACTTGTATAGTTTGCTTCGCTGACCAGTTTAGGATTCACGCAGACTTGGAGGAGGAGGTGGCGAGCCTCCAACAAGAGAAGGAGCAGCTCGGTCAACAGCTCGCCAGTGCACAGGAGTCCGGACGGCGAGCGGAAGAGGAATTAAGTCGTAAAGATCGGGAGTTAGCTGGTAATGGGTGCCGCCTTGTTGGTTGCTACCTGCCCCTTTGCTTGTCTGGTATGCCGAAAGTAATGTTTCGTTTCGTTTGCAGTGCTCAAGGCGAACGCCAAAAAACACCTGGATGAGCTGGTCAAGGACCGGGACTCCTGGAAGGTCAACTGTTGCAGGATCTGGAAAGGAGTGTCCCCGGTCCTGGACCTGATCAGTCCCGAGCTCCCGGAGAGCCAGCCCCGCGCGCCGCAGTTGACCCCGGTCCAAAAGGCGCAACGGGCGTGAGACTGGCTCCAGCAGTTTGTGAAGGACGCCGGGGAGTTTGCCGGCGCGCACGTCCTCAGCATGGTACGCGCCCACTACCCCCTGGTCGACTTGAGCAGGCTGGAGAAGGGGTACCCGAAGGAAGTCGGCCCACAGGAAGCGGACGAACTTCGGGGTAGTCTACTGGACTTGTCGTCGACAGTGATCGGCGACATCAACCTGTGCGGAACGGCCACTCCTCCAGACCAGCCGAGCTCAGATAGGTCGGCCAGGGAGTTGTCGGGCGCGTCCTTTGCTGGAGATGGGCGGTCGACGCCTGCGGTCTCGACCAGCTAGGCGCCGGTGGCCCCGACCCCTTCGTCCGGGCAGCAGGGCCAGGCGGGTGATCAGCCCGAGCAGCTAGGCCAATAAAGTAGTCTGTAGTAATAGACTAGTATCTGCCCGTCAGGGTATTTATTGTAAACTTTGTATGTAAAGTTTGTAATAAAGTTTTCTTTTTGTCATGACTGTTGTTTTGAGCGCTGTAAAAATATCTGAGTGACGTGTCACCGTATTTGTCTTGGTTGTTGCCAAGAGCATCCATTGCGGGAGTTTTGCCGAGTGCTGTGTATGACAAGGTATAGGCAAAAAAATAGAGAGTTTTATTGTCACAAATTATAAGACACTTACAAAAGAAAGTCGCTAAAACTTTATGGATAGAAACGTCGCAGTTTGTCGATGTGCCAAGAGTTAGGCACTCGTGTTCCGTCTGGGTATGCCAATCTGTAGGACGTAGGTCGTGTGACCTCGGTCACCACGAAGGGTCCTTCCCAGGGAGTAGATAACTTGTGCATTCCCTCCTGGTTTGTTTTCCATCGAAGCACCAGATCGCCGACCACGAAGGAACGGTCCTTGACGTTCCTGTTGTAGTATCACCTGACTGCCGCGAGATATTTTGCTGTTCGGAGACATGAAACTAAACGCTTTTCCTCCATGCAGTTGATTTCGAGTTCTCTGGCGTTGTCGGCGGTCACCTGGTCGAAGTGCTCGATTCTAGGGGATCCGAAGTGTATGTCGGACGGCAAAACCGCCTCTGCGCCGTACACCATGAAATAGGGAGACACCCCCGTGTTTCGACTGGTCTGAGTTCGGAGGCCCCAGACCACTGCCGGCAATTCTTTCATCCATCGACCGGGTGCTCTGTCGTTCTCGGTGTACAATCTTTTCTTTAGGGCGTCGACGATCATTCTGTTAGCACGTTCAACCTGACCGTTGGCACGTGGATGTGCCACTGACACATATTTTATGACTATGCCTCTGTCATCGCAGAAATCCCAAAAAGTGGTGCCAGTAAACTGAGTGCCCAGGTCGGTGATTATGCTGTTCGGGATGCCGAATCTGTGTATGATTTGATTGAGGAACTCCACAGCCTTCTCGGAAGTTGCCTTGACCAGGGGCATGTATTCAATCCACTTGGAGAACTTGTCGATTAACACGAAGACAAACTTGAAGTTGCCCGGGGCTGGTTTAAATGGTCCGATCATGTCAAGCCCCCAGCAAGCAAAGGGCCAAGACGACGGGATGGTTTGAATTTCATGGGCAGGTACGTGGGTCCTCTTAGCGAAAAACTGACATCCTTCGCAACGCCGAACCAGTTTTTCTGCATCGCTGACCGCGGTCGGCCAGTAAAAACCGGCTCGGAAAGCCTTTCCGACCAGCGTTCTAGATGCGGCGTGGTTGCCGCAGGATCCGGCGTGTATGTCCTCCAAGAGCTTGATACCATCGTCTTGGGGTATGCACTTGAGCAGTACCTCGGAGCTTGCGTTTTTCCGCATGAGTTTTCCGTCGACCAGGATGTAGTTCTTTGATCGTCGGATGAGGCGCTCGTTCTCTGTTTTGTCCTGAAAACCTGTCCCGTCTGAGATGTATTTGATGAACGGGATACGCCAGTCGCGCCCACCGGTTGTCGGAGTGGCGTCATCTATGAGCATTGCCTCGGTGGGTTGCTTGTCGACCAGGGGGGAGCTTACGCTCGGCTCATGGATGTCCTGGACGAAAATACCGCGCGGGATTTGGGCCCGAGACGAGCCTAACTTTGACAACGCATCTGCTGCTTGGTTCTTATCCCGGACCACGTGGATGTACTCTATGCCATAGAAGTTAGTTTCCCATTTGCGAATTTCTTTGCAGTAGAGATCCATCTTCTCGTGGGTTGCGTCCCACTCCTTGTTGAGCTGGTTGATGACCAAAGCGGAGTCGCCGTAGACGTAGAGGCGCTTAACCCCCAGCTCGACGGCTAGTCGTACGCCATGTAAGCAAGCTTCGTATTCGGCGACATTGTTTGACGCCGGAAAAAGGATCCGAAGGACGTAGCAGAGTTTGTCCTTGTTTGGTGATACGAACAATATCCCAGCGCCTGCACCGTTGATGTTCAAGGACCCATCAAAGAACATTGACCAGTGGTCTGAGACATCGGGAACGGACGGTTCGTTGAGATCCGTCCATTCGGCAATGAAATCGACCAGGGCTTGGGACTTGACAGTGGTGCGACTCTGAAACTCTAGGGAAAATGGACATAATTCCATTGCCCATTTCACGATTCTGCCATTGGCGTCTTTATTGCGCAGGATGTCACCGAGGGGAAAGCTGGTTGTCACCAGGACTCGATGGCCGTTGAAGTAGTGCTTCAGTTTTCTTGACGTTATCAGGATGGCGTATATAAGCTTCTGTATTTGTGGGTACCTGGCCTTGGATTCGTTTAAAACTTCGCTTATGAAGTAAACGGGTCTCTGGACCTTGAAGACGTGACCTGGTTCATCTCGCTCGACCACTATTGCCGTGGAAACAACTCTGTCGGTTGCGGCAATGTAAAGGAGCAGGTCTTCATTGGGCTGGGGCGCTGTGAGAACAGGCGGTGAAGTGAGGAAGGTCTTAAGCTGAGTGAACGCAGCGTCGGCGTCTTCTGTCCAGGAGAATTTTTCTGACGCTTTCAATAGTTTGAAAAAAGGGAGGCCTTTTTCTCCCAGCCTTGAGATGAAACGACTGAGGGCGGCCATGCATCCGGTTAGCTTCTGAATATCCTTGACGTTCTTCGGTGGTCGCATGTCGAGTACGGCTTTGACTTTTGAAGGGTTTGGTCGTATGCCGTCGCAACTGACGACGTTGCCGAGCAGTAGACCGGAAGGAACGCCGAAAATGCATTTCTTGGGGTTGAGCTTCCACTTGTACCTATTGAGTGCCTTGAATGTTCGGTCTAAGTTGTCGATTAGGGTGCTCGCATCCCTTGTTTTTACGACCACGTCGTCCACATAGGCCTCGACGAGGTCATCGCGAATCTCGTCGTGGAGGCATTGCTGGATGGCCCTTTGATAAGTGGCTCCGGCGTTTTTAAGTCCGAAAGACATGGTAGTGTAACAGTATGCGCCGAAGGGTGTGATGAAGGATGTTTTGATCTGATCTTCTTCTTTTAACGAGATCTGGTGATAACCAGAGTAGCAATCTAGAAAGGTGAGGAGTTCGCATCCGGCCGTTGAGTCGACCACCTCGTCGATGCGAGGAAGACCAAAAGGATCTTTAGGACAGTGTTTGTTGAGATCGGTGTAATCAACGCACATTCTCCATTCATTATTCTTTTTGCGTACAAGAACCGGATTGGCGAGCCAATCGGGATGATACACCTCTTTTATGAATCCGGCTGCTAAAAGCCGTGTTATTTCTGTCCTAATAGCCTCCTTTTTGTCACGAGCGAACCGTCGCAGTTTTTGCTTGATTGGTCTTGCGGTCTTCGAGACGTTTAAGGAGTGCTCGATCAGGTTTCGTGGGACACCGGGCATGTCTGCGGGTTTCCATGCGAAAACGCTCACGTTGTCCCTTAGAAACCTGACGAGCGCGTCTTCCTATTTTGGATCCAGGTTAGCCCCGATGAGGGCTGTCTTCTCGGGGTTGCCTTCGACCAGCTGCACTTCTTTGTACTCCTTGGATTTCGAATTCTTTCTGGCTGTCTCCTGCTCAGGTAATCGGAGCTGGTCGGAAGGCAGCTGTGCGGCTTGGTTTGCTGTTTCCGCCATGCGGATTGAGAGGTCGATTGCCTCGGTGATCTTGAAACTTTCTTCTTCGCAGGTGTACGCAGTGTAGACGTTGCCTCTGACGGTCAGGACACCCTTCTCCGTGGGCATCTTAAGCACTAGGTATGAGTAGTGCGGGACTGCCATGAACTTTGTCAGCGATGGGCGGCCCAGTATGGCGTGGTAGGTCCCGTCGAAGTCCGCGACTACGAAGTTGATGAACTCCGTCCGGAAGTGATCGGGCGTGCCGAATTGGACAGGCAATGTTATCTGTCCGAGGGGGACCGAACTTTGACCTGGCAGAACCCCCCAGAATTGGGCGTCGTAAGGTTTTAGTTGCGCCGGTGATATCTTGAGGGCGGGCAGGCTGTTGCGGAACAGGATGTCGATGGAGCTTCCCCCGTCCACGAGCACGCGCTCGAATCTGATGCTATTGATGCAGGGATCAAGAATTAGTGGGAAACGACCCGGCTCTGGGATAGCGGCCCACTGGTCCTTCCTGCTGAACGCGATCTCCCTGTGGGACCAGGCGGGAAATTTCGGATCTGCGATCAGCCCGTCCGTGCTGTCTATGTTGAGGCAGGCTCTCTTCAACAGCTTTCTTTCTCGCTTGGACTCAGTGGAGACCTTGCCCCCGAAAATGGAGTGGACCACGTCGGTGGGGCTGACGTATTGGTGTCGGGGGTCCCTGTCTTGGTCCTCATCCTCATCTTCGTGGTCGTGCCCGTCGCGCTTGTTACTTTTCTTGGCGGTGTCTTCTTGAGCGGCCCGCCGTGTATAGATATTTTTGAGGACGCGGCACTCTTCCATGGTATGGTTAGACTTTGGGTGTAGCTGGCATGGTCCCTTCAACGTTTTGTTGTAGTCGTCTTGGTAGTCCCGTCGTCCATTGGGACGTTTGACCGTGTTTACTTCGTGGTCGTATTCGCGAGGGCGCTTTCCTCTGAAGTCGTCGCGGCTGTCGCGCCGCCGATCCCAACCCTCTCGGTGATCGCGGTTGTCGGAGCGACGGTGATTTCTGTTGTCGTAGCGGCCACGACCGTCATCTCGCCGGGAGGGCTGGTCGGTGCCTCTCGCATCGTCTCGGATTAGCTTTTCTGCGTCATCAGCATCGGCATAATTTTTAGCCGTGGCGAGGAGCTCTGCTACCGTTGATGGACGCTTACGCAACAGCTTGTTCCTCAGCGCTTCATGGAAACGTAAGCCCTTGATAAAGGCTGATATGGCCTCGTCATGAGAAATCTTCGGGATTTTGAGACGCATATCCGAGAATCGTCGGATGTAATCGCGCAGAGGTTCATTCCTCCTGTCTCTTATCCTTTCAAGGTCATACTTGTTTTCGGGCTGCTCGCATGTGGCGATGAAGTTGTCAATGAAAGCCTGTCGTAGCTCTTCCCAAGAGTCGAAGGAGTCCTCGGGCAAGCCGAGAAGCCACTGATGACCAGCCTGGTCGAGGACTACGGGGAAGTAGTTGGCCATGACGTGCTCATCTCCTGCCGCTGATCGGACGGCGATTTCGTAGAGGGTGATCCAGTTCTCTGGATTTTCCTTGCCGTCGTATTTTTTAAGTTTTTCGAGCTTGAAATTTCTGGGCCACACGACCTGGCGGAGGTGTGAGGAGAACTGCCTTAGGCCCGGAGGACCATGGGTCGCATCGTACTCGATGCGGCGCAGGTTTTCGTGGACTGCCCTCTCTGCGGCGCGCCTGTTGATGCGGTCCCGGGCATCTTTGGGAGGGATGTTGTGGCGGAGATCCCTGTGTTGATCTTCTTCTTCCTGGCCGCGTACGCGGTTCTGCTGGCGGCGGCCATCGGCGTCTCGACCACCATCGTCGCGCCGTGAGTCCCCTCGACGGTTGTCGGGGGAGCGGCTGCGGCGACGCCTGCTGGGCGAGGCCCGGCTACGATGAGTCTGGTCGGAGGCGGCTTCCGTATAAGAGACGTCCTGGACTCTCTTGAGCAGAGTCGCTGTCTGTCCCATCGCGGCGATCAGGTGTGCTCGGATACTGGTTCGGACTCCCTGGCATTCGGGTGTGTCAGGAAGCCGATCCAGGTTGGCCATGGCGACAGCCACGTTGGCGCTTGGCGTTTTGTAGACCGGCTGGTCCCCGACCATGTCAAAGGCATCGTTGAGGTTACCTGGTGGCGTCTGTTGTTGCTCGTCCGCACGCCGTCGGGCGCGATCGGCGTTACGCTGTTCGCGGAGTTGCCTCTGGTCGTCTGTTTCTCCGTCAACAACCGGTTCGTCGGCGCTGACATTGAATACAATATCCCCTCGCCGGGGGGGAATATCGGGAACCGGTCGAAACCCGGAGGGTGTGAAGGGAAATCCAGGTCGTAGTCCTCGTCTTCGGTGTTCACAACCTCGGTGGGAACGGAGCCGGTGCTTGAGTTGGTGCTAGACACCTGGCCGTCCCGTAGCTCTCGGATGGTCACCATGTTGACATGGTGACGATTGTTCCTTGTCGGCGACCAGCCCGCTTTGCTGAAAACGGATTGGACATGCTGTGAGTAAACAGAGGCCGAGTTGTTCAGGCCGCAAGGATAGTCTTCCTTTTTGAGCTCGACGGATCGTCCTGCGGGGGTTGAGGTTATCGTCAGGGACGTTCCTAGCCGTTCGTGTGTGGCGACACGAGTTGGCCGGCGGAATTTCGAAAAATCTGCTCGAGCGGCTTGGTCGGGCTGGCGCAGAACTCCATCTATTAGTTGGGAGACTTCAAGTAGCTTGGAGTCAGCGCGATCGAGCGCTTGGAGGAGGTCCGAGCAGTCGATCGCCTTTCCCTTGTAGAGCGGGAACGGTGGTCGGGAGCTTGGTGCCGTCATGCGTGTGGTCGGAGACGGCGTGATCTCAGATTGGATCTGGATCTCTTTCGGAACCGTGGTCGCGAAACCGCCGCTGCACGTCGTCCACGTGATCTGGCCGACGGTGAACGTGAGGCCTTCGGGCACGGTCGCCAAAGCTGGGATCGTGACCATCTTGTTCGCCGGAAAAGTTGTACGCACACCCCCTACCTGGCGCGCCACTGTCGACGAAAGCTAGTCGGCAGTCTACCTTGGGGTATGCCCACGGTAGTAGTTTATCGGTAGACGGTGCGCAAACTACGAACTCGATGGTGACGCAAGACACGGACAAGCTTTTTATCCAGGTTCGGCCGCCGAATTGGCGTAATACCTACGTCCTGCGTCTGGTTGTATTGATTTGTGTCGAGAGATAATCTGTCCTAGGGGGTCCCCTTGCCCCTCCTTATATAGTCTGGAGGGCAGGGTTACAGATCTAGAAACTAAGCCTAGCCGGTTACAATTGCCATAGATAATTCGATATCAATTCCTATTCTAACCGACTAGAATCCTGCTTGATCTCCACGTCTTGTTTCCTTGCGCGAAACTCGGGCTGTCGGATCAAGCCTTGAACTTGTCTCGTAGTGGGCCAAGCTTCCTGGCTGAAGTCTAGCCGTAAGGGTATAGGGGTTTATACCCCCACATATGCTTAGAAATCAATTTGGACACACCAGATGGAACTGCTATAAGCACTTGATGGAACTACTAGATGAAGTGTGTCATATGGAATCTCGCTTCGGTCTAGTTGGAGATAGTATTTGTTTTGGTGCAAGATAGGTGCACCATAGGCGTAGAAACCATTGTGGAAGTTCCTGATGGTACTGCTAGGTGAAGAGGCTCAAATGAAAGCTCCATTCGGTCTGTTTGGAGATAATGCTAATCTTGATGCAAGATAGGTGTATGGTTTGCATGGAATGTACCATATTCTTGAAAATCAATTTGGATGCACCCAACAGAACTCCTAGATGATGTGTGTCATATGGAATCTTGCATCGGTCTGTTTGGAGACAGTGTTAGTTTAGGTGCAAGATTAGTGCACGGTTTGCGCATAATGCACCATAGGCTCAGAACCATTGTGGAAGCACCCGATGATACTCCTAGGTGAGGAGGCTCAAATGGAAGCTTGGTTCGATCTGTTTGGAGATAGTGCTAATCATGATGCAAGATAGCTGCATGGTTTGCATGGAACGTAGCATATGCTCACAAATCCATTTGGACACACCCAATAGAACTATTGGATGACATGTGTCATACGGAATCTCCCTTCAGTCCATTTGGAGACAAATAGTTTTAGTGCAAGATATGTACACGGTTTGCGCCTAATGCATCATAGGCTAAGAAACCATTTTGGATGCACCCAATGATAGTCCTAGGTAAAGGGTCTCAAGTGGAAGCTCAGTTTGGTTTCTTTGGAGATAGTGCTAATCTTGATGCAAGATAGCATGAATTGCATGGAATATACCATATGCTTAGAAATCTATTTGGTAGCACCCAATGGAACTCCTAGATGATGTGTGTCATATAGAATCTCACTTTGATCTCTTTGGAGATAGTGCTAGTTTTGGTGCAAGATAGGTACATTTTGGACGCACGCGATGGTACTCCTAGGTAAAGGGGCTCAAGTGGACGCTTGGTTTGGAGATAGTGCTAATCTTGATGCAATGTAGGTGCACGGTTTGCATGGAACGTACCATATGCTCGGAAGTCAATTTGGACGCACCCAATGGTTCTTCTAAATGGCGTGTGTCATATGGAATCTTGCTTTGGTCTGTTTGGAGATAGTGTGAGTTTCATTGCAAGATAGGTGCACGGTTTGCAACTAATGCACCACTGGATCAGAAACCATTGTCCAAGCACCCAATGGTACTCCTAGGTGAAGAGGCTCAAGTGAAAGCTCGGTTTGGTCTGTTTGAAGATAGTGCTAATCTTGAAGCAAGTTAGATGCACGGTTTACATGGAACATACCATCTGCTCAGAAATCAATTTGGATGCACCCGATAGAACTCCTAGATGATGTGTGTCATATGGAATCTTGCTCTAATACATTTGTAGACAGTGTTAGTTTCGATGCAAGATAGGTGCACGGTTTTGAGCCTAATGCACCATAGGCTCAAAAACCATTGTGGAAGCACCCAATGATAATCCTTGGTGAAGAGGCTCAAGTGGAAGCTCGGTTCGGTCTGTTTGGAGATAGTGCTAATCTTGATGCAAGATAGGTGCATGGTTTGCATGGAATCGACCATATGCTCATAAATTAATTTAGACGCACCTAATAGAACTCTTAGATGACGTATGTCATATGGAATCTCACTTCGGTCTGTTTAGAGATAGTGTTAGTTTTGGTGCAAGATAGGTGCATGGTTTGCGCCTAATGCACTAGAGGCTAAGAAACCATTTAGGACGCACACGATGGTGCTCCTAGGTAAAAGGGCTCAAATGGAAGCTCGGTTTGGACATAGTGCTAATCTTGATGAGAGATAGGTGTAGGGTTTGCATGGAACATACCATATGCTCGGAAATCAATTTTGATGCACCCATAGAACTCCTAGATAATTTGTGTCATATGGATTCTCGCTTTGGTCTATTTGGAGACAGTGTTAGTTTCTGTGCAAGATAGCTACACGTTTTGCGCCTAATGCACCATAGGATAAGAACCATTTTGGACACACCTAATGGTACTCCTAGGTAAAGGGGCGCAAGTGAAAGCTTGGTTTGATCTATTTTGAGATAATGCTAATCTTGATGCAAGATAGGTGCAGGTTTGCATGGAACGTAACATATGCTCAAAAATCAATTTTGGATGCACCCGATGGAACTCCTAGATGACGTGTGTCATATGGAATCTCATTTCAATCCACTTAGAGATAGTATTAGTTTTATGCAAGATAGGTGCACGGTTTGCGCCTAATACACCATAGGCTCAGAAACCGTTGTGGAAGCACCCGATGGTACTCCTAGGTGAAGAGGCTCAAGTGAAAATGCTCGGTCCGGTCTGTTTGGAGATAGTGCTAATCTTGATAAAAGATAGTTACATGGTTTGCATGGAACATACCATATGCTCGAAAATCAAATTGGACGCACCCGACGGAACTCCTAGATGACATGTGTCATATGTAATCTCGCTTCGGTCCATTTGGAGACAATGTTAGTTTCAGTGCAAGATAGGTGCACGGTTTGCGCCTAATGCACCATAGGCTCATAAACTATTGTGGAAGCACCAAATGATACTCCTAGATGAAGAGGCTCAAATGGAAGCTCAGTATGGTTTGTTTGGAGATAGTGCTAATCTTGATGCACGATAGGTGCACGGTTTGCGTCGAACATACCATATGCTCAGAAATCAAATTTGACACACCTGATAGAACTCCTAGATGATGTGTGTTGCATGGAATCTAACTTTGGTTCATTTGGACAGAGTGTTAGTTTTGGTGCAAGATAGGTGCAAAGTTTGCGCCTAATTCGCCATAGTCTAAGAAAATATTTTGGACGCACCTGATGGTACTCCTAGGTGAAGAGGCTCAAGTGGAAGCTCGGTTTGGTCTATTTGGAGATAGTGCTACTCTCGATGCAGGATAGGAGCACGGTTTGCATGGACATAGAATATGCTCGGAAATCAATTTGGACGCACCCGATGGAACTCGTAAATGACATGTGTCATATGGAATTTTGCTTCGGTCTGTTTGGAGATCGTGTTAGTTTCTATGCAAGATGGGTGCATGGTTTGCGCCTAATGCACCATAGGCTAAGAACCTTTTTGGACACACCTAATGGTACTCCTAGGTAAAGGGGCTCAAGTAGAAGCTTGGTTTGATCTGTTTCGAGATAATGCTAATCTTGTTGCAAGATAGGTGCACGGTTTGCATAGAACATAACATATGCTCAGAAATCAATTTGGACGCACCTAATGGAGCTCCTAGATGATGTGTGTCATATGGCATCTCATTTCAATCCACTTAAAGATAGTGTTAGTTTCGGTGCAAGATAGGTGCACGGTTTGCACCTAATGCACTATAGGCTTAGAAACCGATGTGGAAGCACCCAATGGTACTCCTGGGTGAAGAGACTCAAGTGAAAGCTCGGTCTGGTCTGTTTGGAGATAGTGCTAATATTCATGTAAGATAGGTGCACGGTTTGCATGAAATGTACCATATGCTTGAAAATCAATTTGGATGCACCCGATGGAACTCCTAGATGATGTGTGTCATATGGAATCTCGCTTTGGTCCCTTTGGAGATAGTGTTAGTTTTGGTGCAAGATAGGTGCACGGTTTGCACCTAATGCACCATAGTCTAAGAAACCATTTTGGACGCACTCGATAGTACTCCTAGGTGAAGAGGCTCAAGTGGAAGCTCGGTTTGGTTTATTTGGAGATAGTGCTAATCTTGATGCAAGATCGGTGCACAGTTTGTGTGGAACATACCATATGCTTAGAAATCAATTTGGACACACCTGATAGAACTCCCAAATGATGTGTGTCATATGGAATCACTTTGGTTAATTTGGACATAGTGTTAGTTTATTGCAATATAGGTCCAGGTTTGTGCCTAATTCACCATAGTCTAAGAAACTATTTTGGATGGACCTAATTGTAATCCTAGGTTAAGAGGCTCAAGTGGAAGCACAGTTTGGTCTATTTGGAGATAGTGCCAATCATGATGCAAGATAGGAGCACGGTTTGCTTGGACATAGAATATTTAGACGAACCCGATGGAACTTGTAGATGACGTGTGTCATATGGAAACTCGCTTTGTTCTGTTTGGAGACAATGTTAGTTTCTGTGCAAGACAGGTGCATGGTTCACGCCTAGTGCACCATAGGCTAAGAACCATTTTGGACACACCTAATGATACGACTAGGTAAAGGGGCTCAAGTGGAAGCTTGGTTTTATTTGTTTAGAGACAGTGTTAATCTTGATGTAAGAAAGGTGCAGGTTTGCATGTAATGTAACATATGCTCAGAAATCAATTTGGACGCACCCAATGGAACTCTAGATGATGTGTGTCATATGGAATCTCGGTTTGGTCACTTTGGAGATAGTGTTAGTTTCGGTGCAAGATAGGTGCACGGTTTGCACCTAATGCACCATAGTCTAAGAAACCATTTTGGACGCACTCAATGGTACTCCTAGGTGAAGAGGCTCAAATGGAAGCTCGGTTTGGTCTATTTGGAGATAGTGCCAATCTTGATGCAAGACTAGTGCACGGTTTGCGTGGAACATACAATATGCTCAGAAATCAATTTGGACACACCCGATAAAACTCCCAGATGATGTGTGTCATATGGAATCACTTTGGTTCATTTGGACATAGTGTTAGTTTTGGTGCAAGATAGGTGCACGTTTTGCGCCTAATTCACCATAATCTAAGAAACCATTTTGGATACACTTGATGGTAATCCTAGGTGAAGAGGCTCAAGTGGAAGCACAGTTTGGTCTATTTGGAGATAGTGCTAACCTTGATGTAAGATAGAAGCACGGTTTGCATGGACATAGAATATGCTCGGAAATCAAT
>NW_018396405.1:135611-137720 GCF_000003195.3 Sorghum bicolor
TACAAAGATATTTTTGAATGTGATGTTGTGCCTATGCAAGCTTGTAACATTCTGCTAGGTAGACCTTGGCAATTTGATAGAGATTCTATGCATCATGGTAGATCAAATCAGTATTCTTTTCTATACCATGATCGCAAAATTGTGTTGCATCCTATGTCCCCTGAAACTATTATGCAAACTGATGTTGCTAGGGCTACTAAAGCAAAGAGCAAGAGCAATAAAAATAATAAATCTGTAATTGGTAACAAAGATGAGATAGAACTGAAAGGACGTTGTATGATAGCTACCAAATCAGATATTAATGAGTTCAATGCATCCACTTCTGTTGCTTATGCTTTGATATGCAAGGATGCTTTGATTTCAATTGAGGATATGCAATGTCTTTGCCCCCTGCTGTTGCTAACGTTTTGCAGGAGTATTCTGATGTGTTTCCAAGTGAGGTACCAGCGGGGCTGCCTCCACTACGCGGGATTGAGCACCAAATTGATCTTATTCCTGGAGCAGTTTTGCCAAATTGTGCACCATACAGGACAAACCCGGAGGAAACAAAGGAAATTCAGCGACAAGTGCAAGAACTACTAGACAAAGGTTATGTCCGAGAATCTCTTAGTCCTTGTGCTCTTCTAGTAATTTTAGTGCCTAAGAAAGATGGAACATGGCGTATGTGTGTTGATTGTAGAGCTATTAATATCACCATTCGATATCGACACCCTATTCCACGATTAGATGATATGCTAGATGAACTGAGTGGTGCTGTTGTGTTTTCAAAAGTTGATTTACGTAGTGGGTACCACCAGATTCGTATGAAATTGGGAGATAAAGGTAGAAAGCAATTGATTCTGGAAACTGGGGATTTGGTTTGGTTGCATTTGCGAAAAGATAGATTTCCAGAACTGAGAAAATCCAAATTGATGCCTAGAGCTGATGGTCCTTTTAAAGTGCTGCAACGAATTAATGAGAATGCATATAAGCTTGATCTTCCTGCAGATTTTGGGGTTAGTCCCTCATTTAACATTGCAGATTTGAAGCCTTATTTGGGTGAGGAAGATGAGCTTGAGTCGAGGACGACTCAAATGCAAGAAAGGGAGGATGATGCGGACATCAACACCAGCGATACATATCCTACATCCACCAGCGATACATATCCTACATCCTCTCCGACACAACCTATAGCTGGTCCTCTTACTCGTGCTCGTGCCCGTCAACTCAACCTTCAAGTAAGTTCAGTTTTAAACTCTTGTCAATCATATAATGGAGACACGTGCACTTTCGTGTTGCTCAGGAATAATGGACAAGATCAGCAAGGGAAGGTTCAACTGCATTCAGAATTTGAGCAACACCAACTTCAAGGGCTGATTGCATATGGGAAGAGTGATAACTTAACAAAGGTGATTGGAGATCAGGTCCAAGCCTCCACAACATCCTCTATCAAGTTACCACGTCGCTTCTAAAGCAAGGAAACAAAGAGTCCAAACCCAACACGTTTTGGGAGTTGGATTTGGACTAGAAAATAACTCTAACTTGTATGGATCACCACGGCGTCATATGGACTCCAACTTGGACGTTCCTATACTTGTTGGAAAGCTCATGAAGTCTACTTTCCAATGGGTCCAACCACATATCTATGCAGCTTATGAGTCGGGCGCAGTCCTTGTTTTCGTGCCGACACCTTTTTCTGTTTTGGTGCTGCGTCACCCTATTTTGGACCAATGGCCCATGTATCAAGTTGAGTCCATTAGGGACGCGTCCTAGGGTTGGAGGACAACTCTAGCACCCCTTTGGTCGTCCTCCCCTCTATTTATTTACATCTAGAGCCGCCATGAACAACTGGGTTTTGATTAGATAAAGTTTAGCCTTCGCTACTTGCTTGTAAACGCGCGTGCTGATCCAGCCGCCCGTCTTCTTGTTTTCGAAACCCCACTTCATTAGAGATTGAGTTTGAACCTTCATTTACATCTAGTAATTTAGTACTTGTTCTACTTGTTCTTGCTGGTTCTTCGATTGCTTGCAGGACGAGTGCCGTAGTGGCCGGGTGTTGCGCTCCACAAGATCGTGACAGCCATTGGAGGCGGTGTATCGGTTGCTAAGGCGCGTTCTTCGAGATCCTTC
>NW_018396405.1:139273-146650 GCF_000003195.3 Sorghum bicolor
AAAAAGAAAAAAAAAAAAAGAAAACAAGGATTTTTTTTTTAATCTAACGCTGGATCCCGTTGCACATATCTTGCACTGAAACTAACTGTATCTCCAAAGAGAACGAAGTGAGATTCTATATGACACACGTCATCTAGGAGTCTATTGGGTGCTTCCAAATATATTTCGAAGCATATGGTATGTTCGATGCAATTCGTGCACCTATCTTGCATCAAGATTAGCACTATATCCAAACAAAGCAAACTGAGCTTCCACTTGAGCCCCTTTACCCAAGAGTATCATCAGGTGCATCCAAAATGGTTTCTTAGCCTATGATGCATTAGGCGCAAACTATGTACCTATCTTGCACCAAAACTAACTCTATCTCCAAACAGACCAAAACGAGATTCTATATGACACATGTCATCTAGGAGTTCTATTGGGGTGCGTCTAAATGGATTTCTTATCATATGGTATGTACCATGCAAACCGTGCACCTTTCTTGCATCACGATTAGCACTATCTCCAAACAGATCAGAACCGACCTTCCACTTGAGCCTCTTCACCTAGGATTATCATTCGGAACTTCCATAATGGTTTCTGTCCTATTGTGCAATAGGCGCAAACCAAGCACCAATCTTGCACCTAAACTAACACTGTCTCCAAACAGATTGAAGTGAGATTCCATATGACACACATGATCTAGGAGTTCTATCGGGTGCGTCCAAATCGATTTATGAGAATATGGTACGTTCCATGCAAACCGTACACCTATCTTTCATCAAGATTAGCACTATCTCCAAACAGACTGAAGCCGAGCTTTCACTTGAAAGCCTCTTCACCTAGGAGTACCATACGGGAACTTCCACAATGATTTCTGAGCCTATGGTGCACTGGGCACAAACCATGCAACTATCTTGCACCGAAACTAATACTATCTCCAATTGGACCGAAGCGAGATCCATATGATACACTTCATCTAGTAGTTCCATCGGGTGCATCTACAGTTCCATCGGGTGTGTCCAAATTGATTTGTGAGCATATGGTATGTTCTATGCAAACCGTACACCTATCTTGCATCAAGATTAGAACTATCTCCAAACAGACAGAACCAAGATTCCACATGAGCCTCTTCACCAAGGTGTACTATCGCGTGCGTCCAAAATAGTTTCTTAGCCTATGGTGCATTAGGCACAAACCGTGTACCTATCTTGCACCGAAACTAACACTATCTCCAAAGAGACCGAAGTGAGATTCTATATGACACACGTCATCTAGGAGTTCTATTGTGTGCTTCCAAATATATTTCTAAGCATATGGTACGTTCGATGCAATTCGTGCACCTATCTTGCATCAAGATTAGCACTATATCCAAACAAAGCAAACTGAGCTTCCACTTGAGCCCCTTTACCCAAGAGTATCATCGGGTGCATCCAAAATGGTTTCTTAGCCTATGATGCATTAGGCGCAAACTGTGTACCTATCTTACACCAAAACTAACTCTGTCTCTAAACAGACCAAAGCGAGATTCTATCTGACACATGTCATCTAGGAGTTCTATTGGGGTGCGTCCAAATGGATTTCTTAGTATGTTCCATGCAAACCGTGCACCTATCTTGCATCAAGATTAGCACTATCTCCAAACAGATCGAACCGACCTTCCACTTGAGCCTCTTCACCTAGGAATATCATCGAGTGCTTCCATAATGGTTTCTGAGCCTATTGTGCATTATGCGCAAACCATGCACCAATCTTGCACATAAACTGACAATGTCTCCAAACAGATTGAAGCGAAATTCCATATGACACACATGATCTAGGAGTTCTATCGGGTGCGTCCAAATTGATTTCTGAGAATATGGTACGTTCCATGCAAACCGTACACCTATCTTTCATCAAGATTAGCACTATCTCCAAACATACCGAACTGAGCTTTCACTTGAGCTTCTTCACCTAGGAGTACCATCGGGAACTTCCAGAGCGATTTCTGAGCCTATGGTGCACTGGGCACAAACCATGCAACTATCTTGCCCCAAAACTAATACTATCTCCAACTGGACCGAAGCGAGATTCCATATGATACACTTCATCTAGTAGTTCCATCGGGAGTGTCCAAATTGATTTCTGAGCATATGGTATGTTCCATGCAAACCGTGCACCTATCTTGCATCAAGATTAGAACTATCTCCAAACAGGCAGAACCAAGATTCCACATGAGTCTCTTCACCAAGGAGTACCATCGCGTGCGTCCAAATTAGTTTCTTAGCCTATGGTGCATTAGGCACAAACCGTGTACCTATCTTGCACCGAAACTAACTGTATCTCCAAAGAGACCAAAGTGAGATTTTATATGACACACGTCATCTAGGAGTTCTATTGGGTGCTTCCAAATATATTTCGAAGCATATGGTATGTTCGATGCAATTCGTGCACCTATCTTGCATCAAGATTAGCACTATATCCAAACAAAGCAAACTGAGCTTCCACTTGAGCCCCTTTACCCAAGAGTATCATCGGGTGCATCCAAACTGGTTTCTTAGCCTATGATGCATTAGGCGCAAACTATGTACCTATCTTGCACAAAAACTAACTCTGTCTCCAAACAGACCAAAGCGAGATTCTATATGACACATGTCATCTAGGAGTTCTATTGGGGTGCGTCTAAATTGATTTCTTATCAGATGGTATGTTCCATGCAAACCGTGCACCTATCTTGCATCAAGATTAGCACTATCTCCAAACAGATCGAATCGACCTTCCACTTGAGCCTCTTCACCTAGGATTATCATCAGGTGCTTCCATAATGGTTTCTGAGCCTATGGTGCATTATGCGCAAACCATGCACCAATCTTGCACCTAAACTAACACTGTCTCCAAACAGATTGAAGCGAGATTCCATATGACACACATGATCTAGGAGTTCTATCGGGTGCGTCCAAATTGATTTCTGAGAATATGGTACGTTCCATGCAAACCGTACACCTATCTTTCATCAAGATTTGCACTATCTCTAAACAGACTGAACCGAGCTTTCACTTGAGCCTCTTCACCTAGGAGTACCATCGGGAACTTCCACAACGATTTCTGAGTCTACGGTGCACTGGGCACAAACCATGCAACTATCTTGCACCGAAACTAATACTATCTCCAACTGGACCGAAGCGAGATTCCATATGATACACTTCGTCTAGTAGTTCCATCGGGTGCATCTACAGTTCCATCGGGTGTGTCCAAATTGATTTCTGAGCATATGGTATGTTCTATGCAAACCGTGCACCTATCTTGCATCAAGATTAGAACTATCTCCAAACAGACAGAACCAAGATTCCACATGAGCCTCTTCACCAAGGTGTACTATCGCGTGCGTCCAAAATAGTTTCTTAGCCTATGGTGCATTAGGCACAAACCGTGTACCTATCTTGCACCGAAACTAACACTATCTCACAAGAGACCGAAGTGAGATTCTATATGACACACGTCATCTAGGAGTTCTATTGGGTGCTTCCAAATATATTTCTAAGCATATGGTACGTTCGATGCAATTCGTGCACCTATCTTGCATCAAGATTAGCACTATCTCCAAACAAAGCAAACTAAGCTTCCACTTGAGCCCCTTTACCCAGGAGTATCATCGGGTGCGTCCAAAATAGTTTCTTAGCCTATGATGCATTAGGCGCAAACTGTGTACCTATCTTACACCAAAACTAACTCTGTCTCTAAACAGACCAAAGCGAGATTCTATCTCACACATGTCATCTAGGAGTTCTATTGGGGTGCGTCCAAATGGATTTCTTAGTATGTTCCATGCAAACCGTGCACCTATCTTGCATCAAGATTAGCACTATCTCCAAACAGATCGAACCGACCTTCCACTTGAGCCTCTTCACCTAGGAATATCATCGAGTGCTTCCATAATGGTTTCTGAGCCTATTGTGCATTATGCGCAAACCATGCACCAATCTTGCACATAAACTGACAATGTCTCCAAACAGATTGAAGCGAAATTCCATATGACACACATGATCTAGGAGTTCTATCGGGTGCGTCCAAATTGATTTCTGAGAATATGGTACGTTCCATGCAAACCGTACACCTATCTTTCATCAAGATTAGCACTATCTCCAAACATACCGAACTGAGCTTTCACTTGAGCTTCTTCACCTAGGAGTACCATCGGGAACTTCCAGAGCGATTTCTGAGCCTATGGTGCACTGGGCACAAACCATGCAACTATCTTGCCCCAAAACTAATACTATCTCCAACTGGACCGAAGCGAGATTCCATATGATACACTTCATCTAGTAGTTCCATCGGGAGTGTCCAAATTGATTTCTGAGCATATGGTATGTTCCATGCAAACCGTGCACCTATCTTGCATCAAGATTAGAACTATCTCCAAACAGGCAGAACCAAGATTCCACATGAGTCTCTTCACCAAGGAGTACCATCGCGTGCGTCCAAATTAGTTTCTTAGCCTATGGTGCATTAGGCACAAACCGTGTACCTATCTTGCACCGAAACTAACTGTATCTCCAAAGAGACCAAAGTGAGATTCTATATGACACACGTCATCTAGGAGTTCTATTGGGTGCTTCCAAATATATTTCGAAGCATATGGTATATTCGATGCAATTCGTGCACCTATCTTGCATCAAGATTAGCACTATATCCAAACAAAGCAAACTGAGCTTCCACTTGAGCCCCTTTACCCAAAAGTATCATCGGGTGCATCCAAACTGGTTTCTTAGCCTATGATGCATTAGGCGCAAACTATGTACCTATCTTGCACCAAAACTAACTCTATCTCCAAACAGACCAAAACGAGATTCTATATGACACATGTCATCTAGGAGTTCTATTGGGGTGCGTCTAAATTGATTTCTTATCAGATGGTATGTTCCATGCAAACCGTGCACCTATCTTGAATCAAGATTAGCACTATCTCCAAACAGATCGAACTGACCTTCCACTTGAGCCTCTTCACCTAGGATTATCATCCGGTGCTTCCATAATGGTTTCTGTCCTATGGTGCATTAGGCGCAAACCAAGCACCAATCTTGCACCTAAACTAACACTGTCTCCAAACAGATTGAAGCGAGATTCCATATGACACACATGGTCTAAGAGTTCTATCGGGTGCGTCCAAATTGATTTTTGAGAATATGGTACGTTCCATGCAAACCGTACACCTATCTTTCATCAAGATTAGCACTATCTCCAAACAGACTGAACCGAGCTTTCACTTGAGCCTCTTCACCTAGGAGTACCATCGGGAACTTCCACAACGATTTCTGAATCTACGGTGCACTGGGCACAAACCATGCAACTATCTTGCACCGAAACTAATACTATCTCCAACTGGACCGAAGCGAGATTCCATATGATACACTTCGTCTAGTAGTTCCATCGGGTGCATCTACAGTTCCATCGGGTGTGTCCAAATTGATTTCTGAGCATATGGTATGTTCTATGCAAACCGTGCACCTATCTTGCATCAAGATTAGAACTATCTCCAAACAGACAGAACCAAGATTCCACATGAGCCTCTTCACCAACGTGTACTATCGCGTGCGTCCAAAATAATTTCTTAGCCTATGGTGCATTAGGCACAAACCGTGTACCTATCTTGCACCGAAACTAACACTATCTCCAAAGAGACCGAAGTGAGATTCTATATGACACACGTCATCTAGGAGTTCTATTGGGTGCTTCCAAATATATTTCTAAGCATATGTTACGTTCGATGCATTTCGTGCACCTATCTTGCATCAAGATTAGCACTATCTCCAAACAAAGCAAACTAAGATTCCACTTGAGCCCCTTTACCCGGGAGTATCATCGGGTGCGTCCAAAATAGTTTCTTAGCCTATGATGCATTAGGCGCAAACTGTGTACCTATCTTACACCAAAACTAACTCTGTCTCCAACAGACCAAAGCGAGATTCTATCTCACACATGTCATCTAGGAGTTCTATTGGGGTGCGTCCAAATGGATTTCTTAGCATATGGTATGTTCCATGCAAACCGTGCACCTATCTTGCATCAAGATTAGCTCTATCTCCAAACAGATCGAATCGACCTTCCACTTGAGCCTCTTCACCTAGGATTATCATCAGGTGCTTCCATAATGGTTTCTGAGCCTATGGTGCATTATGCGCAAACCATGCACCAATCTTGCACCTAAACTAACACTGTCTCCAAACAGATTGAAGCGAAATCCATATGACACACATGATCTAGGAGTTCTATCGGGTGCGTCCAAATTGATTTCTGAGAATATGGTACGTTCCATGCAAACCGTACACCTATCTTTCATAAAGATTAGCACTATCTCCAAACATACCGAACTGAGCTTTCACTTGAGCCTCTTCACCTAGGAGTACCATCGGGAACTTCCAGAGCGATTTCTGAGCCTATGGTGCACTGGGCACAAACCTTGCAACTATCTTGCCCCAAAACTAATACTATCTCCAACTGGACCGAAGCGAGATTCCATATGATACACTTCATCTAGTAGTTCCATCGGGAGTGTCCAAATTGATTTCTGAGCATATGGTATGTTCCATGCAAACCGTGCACCCATCTTGCATCAAGATTAGAACTATCTCCAAACAGGCAGAACCAAGATTCCACATGAGTCTCTTCACCAAGGAGTACCATCGCGTGCGTCCAAATTAGTTTCTTAGCCTATGGTGCATTAGGCACAAACCGTGTACCTATCTTGCACCGAAACTAACTGTATCTCCAAAGAGACCAAAGTGAGATTCTATATGACACACGTCATCTAGGAGTTCTATTGGGTGCTTCCAAATATATTTCGAAGCATATGGTATGTTCGATGCAATTCGTGCACCTATCTTGCATCAAGATTAGCACTATATCCAAACAAAGCAAACTGAGCTTCCACTTGAGCCCCTTTACCCAAGAGTATCATCGGGTGCATCCAAAATGGTTTCTTAGCCTATGATGCATCGCGCAAACTATGTACCTATCTTGCACCAAAGCTAACTCTATCTCCAAACAGACCAAAACGAGATTCTATATGACACATGTCATCTAGGAGTTCTATTGGGGTGCGTCTAAATGGATTTCTTATCATATGGTATGTTCCATGCAAACCGTGCACCTTTTTTGCATCAAGATTAGCACTATCTCCAAACAGATCGAACCGACCTTCCACTTGAGCCTCTTCACCTAGGATTATCATCCGGTGCTTCCATAATGGTTTCTGTCCTATGGTGCAATAGGCGCAAACCAAGCACCAATCTTGCACCTAAACTAACACTGTCTCCAAACAGATTGAAGTGAGATTCCCCGAAAGATGAAGGTGGAGCATGTGAACGGCGAGGTCGCCAGGGGCGCCGCGGAGGAAGCCAAGAAGAAGGCCCTCGAGGATCT
>NW_018396405.1:146750-153710 GCF_000003195.3 Sorghum bicolor
CACCAAGGTGTACTATCGCGTGCGTCCAAAATAGCTTCTTAGCCTATGGTGCATTAGGCACAAACCGTGTACCTATCTTGCACCGAAACTGACACTATCTCCAAAGAGACCGAAGTGAGATTCTATATGACACACGTCATCTAGGAGTTCTATTGGGTGCTTCCAAATATATTTCTAAGCATATGGTACGTTCGATGCAATTCGTGCACCTATCTTGCATCAAGATTAGCACTATCTACAAACAAAGCAAACTAAGCTTCCACTTGAGCCCCTTTACCCAGGAGTATCATCGGGTGCGTCCAAAATAGTTTCTTAGCCTATGATGCATTAGGCGCAAACTGTGTACCTATCTTACACCAAAACTAACTCTGTCTCTAAACAGACCAAAGCGAGATTCTATCTGACACATGTTATCTAGGAGTTCTAGTGGGGTGCGTCCAAATGGATTTCTTAGTATGTTCCATGCAAACCGTGCACCTATCTTGCATCAAGATTAGCACTATCTCCAAACAGATCGAACCGACCTTCCACTTGAGCCTCTTCACCTAGGAATATCATCGAGTGCTTCCATAATGGTTTCTGAGCCTATTGTGCATTATGCGCAAACCATGCACCAATCTTGCACATAAACTGACAATGTCTCCAAACAGATTGAAGCGAAATTCCATATGACACACATGATCTAGGAGTTCTATCGGGTGCGTCCAAATTGATTTCTGAGAATATGGTACGTTCCATGCAAACCGTACACCTATCTTTCATCAAGATTAGCACTATCTCCAAACATACCGAACTGAGCTTTCACTTGAGCTTCTTCACCTAGGAGTACCATCGGGAACTTCCAGAGCGATTTCTGAGCCTATGGTGCACTGGCCACAAACCTTGCAACTATCTGCCCCAAAACTAATACTATCTCCAACTGGACCGAAGCGAGATTCCATATGATACACTTCATCTAGTAGTTCCATCGGGAGTGTCCAAATTGATTTCTGAGCATATGGTATGTTCCATGCAAACCGTGCACCTATCTTGCATCAAGATTAGAACTATCTCCAAACAGGCAGAACCAAGATTCCACATGAGTCTCTTCACCAAGGAGTACCATCGCGTGCGTCCAAATTAGTTTCTTAGCCTATGGTGCATTAGGCACAAACCGTGTACCTATCTTGCACCGAAACTAACTGTATCTCCAAAGAGACCAAAGTGAGATTTTATATGACACACGTCATCTAGGAGTTCTATTGGGTGCTTCCAAATATATTTCGAAGCATATGGTATGTTCGATGCAATTCGTGCACCTATCTTGCATCAAGATTAGCACTATATCCAAACAAAGCAAACTGAGCTTCCACTTGAGCCCCTTTACCCAACAGTATCATCGGGTGCATCCAAACTGGTTTCTTAGCCTATGATGCATTAGGCGCAAACTATGTACCTATCTTGCACCAAAACTAACTCTGTCTCCAAACAGACCAAAGCGAGATTCTATATGACACATGTCATCTAGGAGTTCTATTGAGGTGCGTCTAAATTGATTTCTTATCAGATGGTATGTTCCATGCAAACCGTGCACCTATCTTGCATCAAGATTAGCACTATCTCCAAACAGATCGAATCGACCTTCCACTTGAGCCTCTTCACCTAGGATTATCATCAGGTGCTTCCATAATGGTTTCTGAGCCTATGGTGCATTATGCGCAAACCATGCACCAATCTTGCACCTAAACTAACACTGTCTCCAAACAGATTGAAGCGAGATTCCATATGACACACATGATCTAGGAGTTCTATCGGGTGCGTCCAAATTGATTTCTGAGAATATGGTACGTTCCATGCAAACCGTACACCTATCTTTCATCAAGATTAGCACTATCTCCAAACAGACCGAACCGAGCTTTCACTTGAGCCTCTTCACCTAGGAGTACCATCGGGAACTTCCACAACGATTTCTGAGTCTACGGTGCACTGGGCACAAACCATGCAACTATCTTGCACCGAAACTAATACTATCTCCAACTGGACCGAAGCGAGATTCCATATGATACACTTCGTCTAGTAGTTCCATCGGGTGCATCTACAGTTCCATCGGGTGTGTCCAAATTGATTTCTGAGCATATGGTATGTTCTATGCAAACCGTGCACCTATCTTGCATCAAGATTAGAACTATCTCCTAACAGACAGAACCAAGATTCCACATGAGTCTCTTCACCAAGGAGTACCATCGCGTGCGTCCAAATTAGTTTCTTAGCCTATGGTGCATTAGGCACAAACCGTGTACCTATCTTGCACCGAAACTAACACTATCTCCAAAGAGACCGAAGTGAGATTCTATATGACACACGTCATCTAGGAGTTCTATTGGGTGCTTCCAAATATATTTCTAAGCATATGGTACGTTCGATGCAATTCGTGCACCTATCTTGCATCAAGATTAGCACTTTCTCCAAACAAAGCAAACTAAGCTTCCACTTGAGTCCCTTTACCCAGGAGTATCATCGGGTGCGTCCAAAATAGTTTCTTAGCCTATGATGCATTAGGCGCAAACTGTGTACCTATCTTACACCAAAACTAACTCTGTCTCCAAACAGACCAAAGCGAGATTCTATCTCACACATGTCATCTAGGAGTTCTATTGGGGTGCGTCCAAATGGATTTCTTAGCATATGGTATGTTCCATGCAAACCGTACACCTATCCTGCATCAAGATTAGCACTATCTCCAAACAGATCGAATCGACCTTCCACTTGAGCCTCTTCACCTAGGATTATCATCAGGTGCTTCCATAATGGTTTCTGAGCCTATGGTGCATTATGCGCAAACCATGCACCAATCTTGCACCTAAACTAACACTGTCTCCAAACAGATTGAAGCGAGATTCCATATGACACACATGATCTAGGAGTTCTATCGGGTGCGTCCAAATTGATTTCTGAGAATATGGTACGTTCCATGCAAACCGTACACCTATCTTTCATCAAGATTTGCACTATCTCCAAACAGACTGATCCGAGCTTTCACTTCAGCCTCTTCACCTAGGAGTACCATCGGGAACTTCCACAACGATTTCTGAGCCTAATTCCATATGATACACTTCGTCTAGTAGTTCCATCGGGTGCATCTACAGTTCCATCGGGTGTGTGCAAATTGATTTCTGAGCATATGGTATGTTCTATGCAAACCGTGCACCTATCTTGCATCAAGATTAGAACTATCTCCAAATAGACAGAACCAAGATTCCACATGAGCCTCTTCACCAAGGTGTACTATCGCGTGCGTCCAAAATAGTTTCTTAGCCTATGGTGCATTAGGCACAAACCGTGTACCTATCTTGCACCGAAACTAACACTATCTCCAAAGAGACCGAAGTGAGATTCTATATGACACACGTCATCTAGGAGTTCTATTGGGTGCTTCCAAATATATTTCTAAGCATATGGTACGTTCGATGCAATTCGTGCACCTATCTTGCATCAAGATTAGCACTTTCTCCAAACAAAGCAAACTAAGCTTCCACTTGAGCCCCTTTACCCAGGAGTATCATCGGGTGCGTCCAAAATAGTTTCTTAGCCTAGGATGCATTAGGCGCAAACTGTGTACCTATCTTACACCAAAACTAACTCTGTCTCTAAACAAACAAAAGCAAGATTCTATCTCACACATGTCATCTAGGAGTTCTATTGGGGTGCGTCCAAATGGATTTCTTAGCATATGGTATGTTCCATGCAAACCGTGCACCTATCCTGCATCAAGATTAGCACTATCTCCAAACAGATCGAATCGACCTTCCACTTGAGCCTCTTCACCTAGGATTATCATCAGGTGCTTCCATAATGGTTTCTGAGCCTATGGTGCATTATGTGCAAACCATGCACCAATCTTGCACCTAAACTAACACTGTCTCCAAACAGATTGAAGCGAGATTCCATATGACACACATGATCTAGGAGTTCTATCGGGTGCGTCCAAATTGATTTCTGAGAATATGGTACGTTCCATGCAAACCGTACACCTATCTTTCATCAAGATTTGCACTATCTCCAAACAGACTGAACCGAGCTTTCACTTCAGCCTCTTCACCTAGGAGTACCATCGGGAACTTCCACAACGATTTCTGAGCCTATGGTGCACTGGGCACAAACCATGCAACTATCTTGCACTGAAACTAATACTATCTCCAACTGGACCGAAGCGAGATTCCATATGATACACTTCATGTAGTAGTTCCATCGGGTGCATCTACAGTTCCATCGGGTGTGTCCAAATTGATTTCTGAGCATATGGTATGTTCTATGCAAACCGTGCACCTATCTTGCATCAAGATTAGAACTATCTACAAACAGACAGAACCAAGATTCCACATGAGCCTCTTCACCAAGGTGTACTATCGCGTGCGTCCAAAATAGTTTCTTAGCCTATGGTGCATTAGGCACAAACCGTGTACCTATCTTGCACCGAAACTAACACTATCTCCAAAGATACCGAAGTGAGATTCTATATGACACACGTCATCTAGGAGTTCTATTGGGTGCTTCCAAATATATTTCTAAGCATATGGTACGTTCGATGCAATTCGTGCACCTATCTTGCATCAAGATTAGCACTTTCTCCAAACAAAGCAAACTAAGCTTCCACTTGAGCCCCTTTACCCAGGAGTATCATCGGGTGCGTCCAAAATAGTTTCTTAGCCTTTGATGCATTAGGTGCAAACTGTGTAGCTATCTTGCACCAATACTAACTCTGTCTCCAAACAGACCAAAGTGAGATTCCATATAAATGTCATCTAGGAGTTCTACTGGGGTGCCTCCAAATGGATTTCTTAGCATATGGTATGTTCCATGCAAACCGTGCACCTATCTTGCATCAAGATTAGCACTATCTCCAAACAGACCGAACCAAGCTTTCACTTGAGCCTCTTCACCTAGGAGTGCCATCAGGAACTTCCACAACGATTTCTGAGCCTATGGTGCACTGGGCACAAACCATGCAACTATCTTGCACCGAAACTAATACTATCTCCAACTGGACTGAAGCGAGATTCCATATGATACACTTCATCTAGTAGTTCCATCGGGTGCATCTACAGTTCCATCGGGTTTGTCCAAATGGATTTCTGAGCATATGGTATGTTCCATGCAAACCGTGCACCTATCTTGCATCAAGATTAGAACTATCTCCAAATAGATAGAACCGACCTTCCACTTGAGCCTCTTCACCTAGGATTATCAGCGGGTGCTTCCATAATGGTTTCTGAGCCTATGGTGCATTATGCGCAAACCATGCACCAATTTGCACCTAAACTAACACTGTCTCCAAATAGATTGAAGCGAGATTCCATATGACACACATGATCTAGGAGTTCTATCGGGTGTGTCCAAATTGAATTATAAGAATATGGTACGTTCCATGCAAACTGTACACCTATCTTTCATCAAGATTAACACTATCTCCAAACAGACTGAACCGAGCTTTCACTTGAGCCTCTTCACCTTGGAGTACCATCGGGAACTTCCATGACAATTTCTGAGCCTATGGTGCACTGGGCACAAACCATGCAACTATCTCCAACTGGACCGAATTCATATGATACATTTCATCTAGTCGTTCCATCGAGTGCATCTACAGTTCCATCGAGTTTGTCCAAATTGATTTCTAAGCATATGGTATGTTCCATGCAAACCGTGCACATATCTTGCATCAAGATTAGAAGTATCTCAAAATAGACAGAACCAAGATTCCACTTGAGCCTCTTCACCAAGGGGTACCATCGTGTGCATCCAAAATAGTTTCTTAGCCTATGGTGCATTAGGCACAAACCGTGTACCTATCTTGCACCGAAACTAACACTATCTCCAAAGACACCGATGTGAGATTCTATATGACACACGTCATCTAGGAGTTCTATTGGGTGCTTCCAAATATATTTCTAAGCATATGGTACGTTCCATTCAATTCGTGCATCTATCTTGCATCAAGATTAGCACTATCTCCAAACAAAAGCAAACTGAGCTTCCACTTGAGCCCCTTTACCCAGGAGTATCATCGGGTGCATCCAAAATAGTTTCTTAGCCTTTCATGCATTAGGCGCAAACTGTGAAAAAATCTTGCACCAAAACTAACTCTGTCTCCAAACAGACCAAAGCGAGATTCCATATGACACATGTCATCTAGGAGTTCTATTAAGGTGCGTCCAAATGGATTTCTTAGCATATAGTATGTTCCATGCAAACCGTGCACCTATCTTACATCAAAATTAGCACTGTCTCCAAACAGATCGAACCGACCTTCCACTTGAGCCTCTTCACCTAGGATTTTCATCGGGTGCTTCAATAATGGTTTCTGAGCCTATGGTGCATTATGCGCAGACCATGCACCAATTTGCACCTAAACTAACACTGTCTCCAAACAGATTGACGCGAGATTCCATATGACACACATGATCTAGGAGTTCTATCGGGTGCGTCCAAATTGATTTTTGAGAATATGGTACGTTCCATGCAAATCGTACACCAGTCTTGCATCAAGATTAGCACTATCTCCAAACAGACCGAACCGAGCTTTCACTTGAGCCTCTTCACCTAGGAGTACCATTGGGAACTTCCACAACGATTTCTGAGCCTATGGTGCACTGGGCACAAACCATGCAACTATCTTGCACCGAAACTAATACTATCTCCAACTGGACCGAATCGAGATTCCATATGATACACTTCATCTAGTAGTTCCATCGAGTGCATCTACAGTTCCATCGAGTTTGTCCAAATTGATTTCTGAGCATATAGTATGTTCCATGCAAACCGTGCACCTATCTTGCATCAAGATTAGAAGTATCTCCAAACCCAGACTAGAACCAAGGATTCCACTATGAGCCTCTTCACCAAGGGGTACCATCGTGTGCGTCCAAAATATTTGGGATCCTCTAAGTCACCTCAGCATCAGCTGGTGCCTTTTGGTTTCAGCTT
>NW_018396405.1:176408-185263 GCF_000003195.3 Sorghum bicolor
AACAGATTGAAGCGAGATTCCATATGACACACATGATCTAGGAGTTCTATCGGGTGCGTCCAAATTGATTTCTGAGAATATGGTACGTTCCATGCAAACCGTACACCTATCTTTCATCAAGATTTGCACTATCTCCAAACAGACCGAACCGAGCTTTCACTTAAGCCTCTTCACCTAGGAGTACCATCGGGAACTTCCACAACGATTTCTGAGTCTACGGTGCACTGGGCACAAACCATGCAACTATCTTGCGCCGAAACTAATACTATCTCCAACTGGACCGAAGCGAGATTCCATATGATACACTTCGTCTAGTAGTTCCATCGGGTGCATCTACAGTTCCATCGGGTGTGTCCAAATTGATTTCTGAGCATATGGTATGTTCTATGCAAACCGTGCACCTATCTTGCATCAAGATTAGAACTATCTCCAAACAGACAGAACCAAGATTCCACATGAGCCTCTTCACCAAGGTGTACTATCGCGTGCGTCCAAAATAGTTTCTTAGCCTATGGTGCATTAGGCACAAACCGTGTACCTATCTTGCACCGAAACTAACACTATCTCCAAAGAGACCGAAGTGAGATTCTATATGACACACGTCATCTAGGAGTTCTATTGGGTGCTTCCAAATATATTTCTAAGCATATGGTACGTTCGATGCAATTCGTGCACCTATCTTGCATCAAGATTAGCACTTTCTCCAAACAAAGCAAACTAAGCTTCCACTTGAGCCCCTTTACCCAGGAGTATCATCGGGTGCGTCCAAAATAGTTTCTTAGCCTATGATGCATTAGGCGCAAACTGTGTACCTATCTTACACCAAAACTAACTCTGTCTCTAAACAAACAAAAGCGAGATTCTATCTCACACATGTCATCTAGGAGTTCTATTGGGGTGCGTCCAAATGGATTTCTTAGCATATGGTATGTTCCATGCAAACCGTGCAGCTATCTTGCATCAAGATTAGCACTATCTCCAAACAGATCGAATCGACCTTCCACTTGAGCCTCTTCACCTAGGATTATCATCAGGTGCTTCCATAATGGTTTCTGAGCCTATGGTGCATTATGCGCAAACCATGCACCAATCTTGCACCTAAACTAACACTGTCTCCAAACAGATTGAAGCGAGATTCCATATGACACACATGATCTAGGAGTTCTATCGGGTGCGTCCAAATTGATTTCTGAGAATATGGTACGTTCCATGCAAACCGTACACCTATCTTTCATCAAGATTTGCACTATCTCCAAACAGACTGAACCGAGCTTTCACTTCAGCCTCTTCACCTAGGAGTACCATCGGGAACTTCCACAACGATTTCTGAGCCTATGGTGCACTGGGCACAAACCATGCAACTATCTTGCACTGAAACTAATACTATCTCCAACTAGACCGAAGCGAGATTCTATATGATACACTTCGTCTAGTAGTTCCATCGGGTGCATCTACAGTTCCATCGGGTGTGTCCAAATTGATTTCTGAGCATATGGTATGTTCTATGCAAACCGTGCACCTATCTTGCATCAAGATTAGAACTATCTACAAACAGACAGAACCAAGATTCCACATGAGCCTCTTCACCAAGGTGTACTATCGCGTGCATCCAAAATAATTTCTTAGCCTATGGTGCATTAGGCACAAACCGTGTACCTATCTTGCACCGAAACTAACACTATCTCCAAAGAGACCGAAGTGAGATTCTATATGACACACGTCATCTAGGAGTTCTATTGGGTGCTTCCAAATATATTTCTAAGCATATGGTACGTTCGATGCAATTCGTGCACCTATCTTGCATCAAGATTAGCACTTTCTCCAAACAAAGCAAACTAAGCTTCCACTTGAGTCCCTTTACCCAGGAGTATCATCGGGTGCGTCCAAAATAGTTTCTTAGCCTAGGATGCATTAGGCGCAAACTGTGTACCTATCTTACACCAAAACTAACTCTGTCTCTAAACAGACCAAAGCGAGATTCTATCTCACACATGTCATCTAGGAGTTCTATTGGGGTGCGTCCAAATGGATTTCTTAGCATATGGTATGTTCCATGCAAACCGTACACCTATCTTGCATCAAGATTAGCACTATCTCCAAACAGATCGAATCGACCTTCCACTTGAGCCTCTTCACCTAGGATTATCATCAGGTGCTTCCATAATGGTTTCTGAGCCTATGGTGCATTATGCGCAAACCATGCACCAATCTTGCACCTAAACTAACACTGTCTCCAAACAGATTGAAGCGAGATTCCATATGACACACATGATCTAGGAGTTCTATCGGGTGCGTCCAAATTGATTTCTGAGAATATGGTACGTTCCATGCAAACCGTACACCTATCTTTCATCAAGATTTGCACTATCTCCAAACAGACTGAACCGAGCTTTCACTTCAGCCTCTTCACCTAGGAGTACCATCGGGAACTTCCACAACGATTTCTGAGCCTATGGTGCACTGGGCACAAGCCATGCAACTATCTTGCACTGAAACTAATACTATCTCCAACTGGACCGAAGCGAGATTCCATATGATACACTTCATGTAGTAGTTCCATCGGGTGCATCTACAGTTCCATCGGGTGTGTCCAAATTGATTTCTGAGCATATGGTATGTTCTATGCAAACCGTGCACCTATCTTGCATCAAGATTAGAACTATCTACAAACAGACAGAACCAAGATTCCACATGAGCCTCTTCACCAAGGTGTACTATCGCGTGCGTCCAAAATAGTTTCTTAGCCTATGGTGCATTAGGCACAAACCGTGTACCTATCTTGCACCGAAACTAACACTATCTCCAAAGAGACCGAAGTGAGATTCTATATGACACACGTCATCTAGGAGTTCTATTGGGTGCTTCCAAATATATTTCTAAGCATATGGTACGTTCGATGCAATTCGTGCACCTATCTTGCATCAAGATTAGCACTTTCTCCAAACAAAGCAAACTAAGCTTCCACTTGAGCCCCTTTACCCAGGAGTATCATCGGGTGCGTCCAAAATAGTTTCTTAGCCTATGATGCATTAGGCGCAAACTGTGTACCTATCTTACACCAAAACTAACTCTGTCTCTAAACAAACAAAAGCGAGATTCTATCTCACACATGTCATCTAGGAGTTCTATTGGGGTGCGTCCAAATGGATTTCTTAGCATATGGTATGTTCCATGCAAACCGTGCACCTATCCTGCATCAAGATTAGCACTGTCTCCAAACAGATCGAATCGACCTTCCACTTGAGCCTCTTCACCTAGGATTATCATCAGGTGCTTCCATAATGGTTTCTGAGCCTATGGTGCATTATGCGCAAACCATGCACCAATCTTGCACCTAAACTAACACTGTCTCCAAACAGATTGAAGCGAGATTCCATATGACACACATGATCTAGGAGTTCTATCGGGTGCGTCCAAATTGATTTCTGAGAATATGGTACGTTCCATGCAAACCGTACACCTATCTTTCATCAAGATTTGCACTATCTCCAAACAGACTGAACCGAGCTTTCACTTCAGCCTCTTCACCTAGGAGTACCATCGGGAACTTCCACAACGATTTCTGAGCCTATGGTGCACTGGGCACAAGCCATGCAACTATCTTGCACTGAAACTAATACTATCTCCAACTGGACCGAAGCGAGATTCCATATGATACACTTCATCTAGTAGTTCCATCGGGTGCATCTACAGTTCCATCGGGTGTGTCCAAATTGATTTCTGAGCATATGGTATGTTCTATGCAAACCGTGCACCTATCTTGCATCAAGATTAGAACTATCTACAAACAGACAGAACCAAGATTCCACATGAGCCTCTTCACCAAGGTGTACTATCGCGTGTGTCCAAAATAGTTTCTTAGCCTATGGTGCATTAGGCACAAACCGTGTACCTATCTTGCACCGAAACTAACACTATCTCCAAAGAGACCGAAGTGAGATTCTATATGACACACGTCATCTAGGAGTTCTATTGGGTGCTTCCAAATATATTTCTAAGCATATGGTACGTTCAATGCAGTTCGTGCACCTATCTTGCATCAAGATTAGCACTATCTCCAAACAAAGCAAACTAAGCTTCCACTTGAGCCCCTTTACCCAGGAGTATCATCGGGTGCGTCCAAAATAGTTTCTTAGCCTATGATGCATTAGGCGCAAACTGTGTACCTATCTTACACCAAAACTAATTCTGTCTCCAAACAGACCAAAGCGAGATTCTATCTCACACATGTCATCTAGGAGTTCTATTGGGGTGCGTCCAAATGGATTTCTTAGCATATGGTATGTTCCATGCAAACCGTACACCTATCTTGCATCAAGATTAGCACTATCTCCAAACAGATCGAATCGACCTTCCACTTGAGCCTCTTCACCTAGGATTATCATCAGGTGCTTCCATAATTTGTTCTGAGCCTATGGTGCATTATGCGCAAACCATGCACCAATCTTGCACCTAAACTAACACTGTCTCCAAACAGATTGAAGCGAGATTCCATATGACACACATGATCTAGGAGTTCTATCGGGTGCGTCCAAATTGATTTCTGAGAATATGGTACGTTCCATGCAAACCGTACACCTATCTTTCATCAAGATTTGCACTATCTCCAAACAGACTGAACCGAGCTTTCACTTGAGCCTCTTCACCTAGGAGTACCATCGGGAACTTCCACAACGATTTCTGAGTCTACGGTGCACTGGGCACAAACCATGCAACTATCTTGCACCGAAACTAATACTATCTCCAACTGGACCGAAGCGAGATTCCATATGATACACTTCGTCTAGTAGTTCCATCGGGTGCATCTACAGTTCCATCGGGTGTGTCCAAATTGATTTCTGAGCATATGGTATGTTCTATGCAAACCGTGCACCTATCTTGCATCAAGATTAGAACTATCTACAAACAGACAGAACCAAGATTCCACATGAGCCTCTTCACCAAGGTGTACTATCGCGTGCGTCCAAAATAGTTTCTTAGCCTATGGTGCATTAGGCACAAACCGTGTACCTATCTTGCACCGAAACTAACACTATCTCACAAGAGACCGAAGTGAGATTCTATATGACACACGTCATCTAGGAGTTCTATTGGGTGCTTCCAAATATATTTCTAAGCATATGGTACGTTCGATGCAATTCGTGCACCTATCTTGCATCAAGATTAGCACTTTCTCCAAACAAAGCAAACTAAGCTTCCACTTGAGCCCCTATACCCAGGAGTATCATCGGGTGCGTCCAAAATAGTTTCTTAGCCTATGATGCATTAGGCGCAAACTGTGTACCTATCTTACACCAAAACTAACTCTGTCTCTAAACAAACAAAAGCGAGATTCTATCTCACACATGTCATCTAGGAGTTCTATTGGGGTGCGTCCAAATGGATTTCTTAGCATATGGTATGTTCCATGCAAACCGTGCACCTATCCTGCATCAAGATTAGCACTATCTCCAAACAGATCGAATCGACCTTCCAATTGAGCCTCTTCACCTAGGATTATCATCAGGTGCTTCCATAATGGTTTCTGAGCCTATGGTGCATTATGCGCAAACCATGCACCAATCTTGCACCTAAACTAACACTGTCTCCAAACAGATTGAAGCGAGATTCCATATGACACACATGATCTAGGAGTTCTATCGGGTGCGTCCAAATTGATTTCTGAGAATATGGTACGTTCCATGCAAACCGTACACCTATCTTTCATCAAGATTTGCACTATCTCCAAACAGACTGAACCGAGCTTTCACTTGAGCCTCTTCACCTAGGAGTACCATCGGGAACTTCCACAACGATTTCTGAGTCTACGGTGCACTGGGCACAAACCATGCAACTATCTTGCACCGAAACTAATACTATCTCCAACTGGACCGAAGCGAGATTCCATATGATACACTTCGTCTAGTAGTTCCATCGGGTGCATCTACAGTTCCATCGGGTGTGTCCAAATTGATTTCTGAGCATATGGTATGTTCTATGCAAACCGTGCACCTATCTTGCATCAAGATTAGAACTATCTACAAACAGACAGAACCAAGATTCCACATGAGCCTCTTCACCAAGGTGTACTATCGCGTGCGTCCAAAATAGTTTCTTAGCCTATGGTGCATTAGGCACAAACCGTGTACCTATCTTGCACCGAAACTAACACTATCTCCAAAGAGACCGAAGTGAGATTCTATATGACACACGTCATCTAGGAGTTCTATTGGGTGCTTCCAAATATATTTCTAAGCATATGGTACGTTCGATGCAATTCGTGCACCTATCTTGCATCAAGATTAGCACTTTCTCCAAACAAAGCAAACTAAGCTTCCACTTGAGCCCCTTTACCCAGGAGTATCATCGGGTGCGTCCAAAATAGTTTCTTAGCCTATGATGCATTAGGCGCAAACTGTGTACCTATCTTACACCAAAACTAACTCTGTCTCCAAACAGACCAAAGCGAGATTCTATCTCACACATGTCATCTAGGAGTTCTATTGGGGTGCGTCCAAATGGATTTCTTAGCATATGGTATGTTCCATGCAAACCGTGCACCTATCCTGCATCAAGATTAGCACTATCTCCAAACAGATCGAATCGACCTTCCACTTGAGCCTCTTCACCTAGGATTATCATCAGGTGCTTCCATAATGGTTTCTGAGCCTATGGTGCATTATGCGCAAACCATGCACCAATCTTGCACCTAAACTAACACTGTCTCCAAACAGATTGAAGCGAGATTCCATATGACACACATGATCTAGGAGTTCTATCGGGTGCGTCCAAATTGATTTCTGAGAATATGGTCCGTTCCATGCAAACCGTACACCTATCTTTCATCAAGATTTGCACTATCTCCAAACAGACTGAACCGAGCTTTCACTTGAGCATCTTCACCTAGGAGTACCATCGGGAACTTCCACAACGATTTCTGAGTCTACGGTGCACTGGGCACAAACCATGCAACTATCTTGCACCGAAACTAATACTATCTCCAACTGGACCGAAGCGAGATTCCATATGATACACTTCGTCTAGTAGTTCCATCGGGTGCATCTACAGTTCCATCGGGTGTGTCCAAATTGATTTCTGAGCATATGGTATGTTCTATGCAAACCGTGCACCTATCTTGCATCAAGATTAGAACTATCTACAAACAGACAGAACCAAGATTCCACATGAGCCTCTTCACCAAGGTGTACTATCGCGTGCGTCCAAAATAGTTTCTTAGCCTATGGTGCATTAGGCACAAACCGTGTACCTATCTTGCACCGAAACTAACACTATCTCCAAAGAGACCGAAGTGAGATTCTATATGACACACGTCATCTAGGAGTTCTATTGGGTGCTTCCAAATATATTTCTAAGCATATGGTACGTTCGATGCAATTCGTGCACCTATCTTGCATCAAGATTAGCACTTTCTCCAAACAAAGCAAACTAAGCTTCCACTTGAGCCCCTTTACCCAGGAGTATCATCGGGTGCGTCTGTAACATCCCTGATGTTACGGTAACTAAAAATGGATCATGTCATCATGAGCATTGCAAAGCATATTTGTCAAGCACATTAGTATGCATCAACTTAAAACAAGTTTACTTTGATTGCTTGAGCTTAGGGAAGTAGAGTGTGCTTCTGTGATGTGTTGTTGCTTGTGTGGTTGCTAAAATCCTAGGGTGGAAATCTTCCGAAAAGCTAAGGGGGGAAAACCCTGATTTCTGGATCCTAGATTTGCCCCCTTTTGCATAAGTCAAAAACTAAGCAAAATTTGAGGTTGAGTTCAAAAGCAAAGTTGTAGCTCTTGGCAAGATGTACAACTTTGGTGTTTTGAATTTTTGAAGTTTCAATACAAAATTCAAAGTAATTTTTAAAATACAGATTTCCAGAAAGTGTCCCCTTTTCCAACTTAAACCCCCAATTCAAAATCCATTTGGAATTTTGAAAAATGGTCAACATGAAAGTTGTAGAGCACAAAAAGTTGAGCAACTTTCATGTTGGGAGTTTTTCAAGTTGTTATACAAAATCAAAAGTAATTTTGGAAATTCTGTTTTGCCCCAATTCAAAAATTTGGAATTTCTTTGATTTGAGTTTGATTTTCAAACTGTTCTGGCCAAATTCACCCTGTTACACTCAAAATCAGCTCTGGTCACCTAAACATGATTTGTAGTTTATAAAATTTGGCACAACTTTTGTTTTGGTGGAAATTGGACTTTAGTTCAATTTTTGGCTGAAATTCGCAAGGGGACAAAAGGGGGAGGATAGGGGTTGCTACAGTGATCCGATAGGGATCACCGGCACCCTGTCCAGCGCAGCTGCCGCGCGAGCAGCGCCGCGCGCATGCGTGAGTGCACGCAGCTGCTTGCTGCCAGGGTCGCCAGGCGACGTGGATGCCCCGGACTTGCCTTCCCCCTCCACTTGAGCACCGACGTGGACGACGCCGTCCGTTTTCACTGACCACGGCCGGAGGAACTCGATCTCTCTCTCTCTGAAATCCACCGCACTCCGTTCCTTTCGAGCCAAATTGAGCACGCTGCCGTTTTCGCCACCTCCTTGCGGACCCAGAGCACCCCCGAGCTCACGCCCTAACCCCCTCAAACGCCAGAACTTCTCCTTCTTCTCTAAGTCCGGTCGGCGTCGCCGCCGTGGAACTCTCCACGTGGGCACGTTATTCCACTCGGTACCACACCTTATCAGCGATCGTTTCGCACTTCTCTTGTTTTCCCGATGCTCATGCGCTCGCTTCTTCTTCCTGGACGTGAGCAGGACCCTCGGGACGACTTCGCCGGAGCCGGAGCATCCGCCCGACTACACGGCTACCGTCGCCAAGCCTCTCTACTGCTTCTCCCGCCGTGGTGATGTGAGCACCATGATC